>NC_091963.1:51504274-51691774 GCF_031021105.1 Erythrolamprus reginae
TAAAAGGTGACAGCCGGGCGGCGGGGTTTCCCAGCAGCCTCCCGAACGCCGGTTCGTAACTCGAAAAAAGTTCGTAAGAAGAGGCAAAAATTTTCTGAACCCCGGGTTCGGTTCGGGAGGTTGCTGGGAAGCCCCCCAGCCCGGCTGTCACCTTTTAAAACAGCCGCGCGGCTTCCCAGCTGACGCCGAACCCCAAACGCGGAAGTTTGGGTTTGGCGTTCGGCTTCGGGAGACAGCTGGGAAGCCGCGCGGCTGTTTTAAAAGGTCACAGCCGGGCTGGGGGGCTTCCCAGCACCCCCCCGAACTCCGAACTTTTGCCGAACTTCCGGGTTTGGGGGGGTGCTGGGAAGCCCCCCAGCCTGGCTGTGACCTTTTAAAACAGCCGCGCGGCTTCCCAGCTGTCGCCGAACGCCGAACGCGGAAGTTCGGGTTTGGCGTTTGGCTTCGAGAGACAGCTGGGAAGCCGCACGACTGTTTTAAAAGGTGACAGCCGGGCTGGGGGGCTTCCCAGCACCCCCCCGAACCCCGAACGTTTGCCGAACTTCGGGGTTCGGGAGGTTGCTGGGAAGCCCCCCAGGCCGGCTGTCACCTTTTAAAACAGCCGCGTGGCTTCCCAGCAGTCGCCGAACTCCGAACGCGGAAGTTCGGGTTTGGCGTTCGGCTTCGGGAAGCTGCTGGGAAGCCGCGTAGCTGTTTTAAAAAGTGACAGCCGGCCTGGGGGGCTTCCCAGCAACCTCCCGAACCCCGAACTTTTGCCGAACTTCCGGGTTCGGGGTTCGGGAGGTTGCTGGGAAGCCCCCCAGGCCGGCTGTCACCTTTTAAAACAGCCGCGCGGCTTCCCAGCAGTCGTCGAACGCCGAACGCGGAAGTTCGGGTTTGGCATTCGGCTTCAGGAAGCTGCTGGAAAGCCGCACGGCTGTTTTAAAAGGTGACAGCCAGCCTGAGGGGCTTCCCAGCAACCTCCCGAACCCCGAACTTTTGCCGAACTTCCGGGTTCGGGGTTCGGGAGGGTGCTGGGAAGCCCCCCAGGCCGGCTGTCACCTTTTAAAACAGCCGCGCGGCTTCCCAGCAGTCGGCGAACGCCGAACGCGGAAGTTCGGGTTTGGCGTTCGGCTTCAGGAAGCTGCTGGGAAGCCGCACGGCTGTTTTAAAAGGTGACAGCCAGCCTGGGGGGCTTCCCAGCAACCTCCCGAACCCTGAACTTTTGCCGAACGTCCGGGTTCGGGGTTCGGGAGGTTGCTGGGAAGCCCCCCAGGCCGGCTGTCACCTTTTAAAACAGCCGCGCGGCTTCCCAGCAGTCACCAAACGCCGAACGCGGAAGTTTGGGTTTGGCGTTCGGCTTCGGGAGACAGCTGGGAAGCCGCGTGGCTGTTTTAAAAGGTGACAGCCGGCCTGGGGGGCTTCCCAGCAACCTCCCGAACCCCGAACGTTTGCCGAACGTCCGGGTTCGGGGTTCGGGAGGTTGCTGGGAAGCCCCCCAGGCCGGCTGTCACCTTTTGAAACAGCCGCGCGGCTTCCCAGCAGTCGCCGAACGCCGTTTTTTTTGCGGGGTTTTTTTTTGGTTGCACGGATTAATTGACTTTACATTGTTTCCTATGGGAAACAATGTTTCGTCTTACGAACCTTTCGTCTTACGAACCTTCCCCTGGAACCAATTAGGTTCGTAAGACGAGGTATGACTGTATATTTAAAGTAATATAACAATAAAGTTATCTCTTTTTCTTTATATCCCACCAGATGTATACCTTTTGCCAAACATCATAGAATTCTGATTCTTCTTGGTTATTTAACCTTCTCGTCATCATGTTGAGCTCAGCACAGAAACAGTATGTCTGTTTCTTTTGGTATCTAAATTTCCTTCCATTTTTGAGCAAAGGCTATCCTAGCTGCTACTAATATATGCACTATTAAGTAATATACAGTGGCCCCTCATGATACGAACTTAATTGGTTCCAGGAGGAGGTTCGTAAGGTGAAAAGTTCGTAAGATGAAACAATGTTTCCCATAGGAATCAATGTAAAAGCAAATAATGCGTGCAAATCCTTCAGGAAAATCCCAAACTTTAGAAGGGAGGCGAACAGAGGGCAGGGAGGAGCAGATAAAGGGGGCGGGTGGAAGAAGCAAGGCTAGGCTAAAGGGTGAGTGGGAAGGAAGAAAGGCAAGGGGGGCACCCCTCCCTTTTCTTTCTTCAAAAGACACCGTTTTAGTGCTTTTGCAAGCATGCAAAATGTTTACTCCTCTAAGCTACCCCTCCCTTTTCTTTCTTCAAAAGACACCGTTTCAAGCTGCCCCTACCTTTTCTTTCTTAAAAAGACAGTTTTAGTGCTTTTGCAAGCATGCAAAATGTTTACTCCTCTAAGCTACCCCTACCTTTTCTTTCTTCAAAAGACACCGTTTCAAGCTGCCCCTCCCTTTTCTTTCTTAAAAAGACACTGTTTTAGTGCTTTTGCAAGCATGCAAAATGTTTACTCCTCTAAGCTACCCCTCCCTTTTCTTTCTTCAAAAAAGGGGGAAAAAAGAAACCGCTTCATCCCAGCAGCAGCTGCTTGGGTTCGTAAGGTGAAAATAGTTCGGAAGAAGAGGCAAAAAAATCTTAAACCCCGGGTTCGTATCTTGAAAAGTTCGTTAGACGAGGCGTTCGTAAGATGAGGTACCACTGTATATCTTTTTTATATTTCTTACTTGATATACCTAATAAAAAGAATGATGGTGTTTTCTTGATTTCTTGCTGCGTTATTTCTCTTAACCATTTTTCTATTAGGTTCCAATATTCTTTTGCTTTTAAGCATGTCCACCAAGTATGATATTAAGTACCTATTTCTACTTTTCCAACAATTAGGTGACTTAGTTTGGAACATTTTTGAGGTTCTATTTGGTGGCAAATGCCATCTATAAAACATCTTAATTTGGTTTTCTTTAAAGGAAGTTGACTTTGTTATTTTCCAGTTATATATCCATACTTTTTCCCAAGTGTTTAAGTCTATCTCTTTGTTTAAGTTTATACACCAATTAATCATTTTGTCCTTTAATGTCCATTCTATATTTTTGCAGTTTATTAAAAATGTATATGTTTTTCCAATCAGTTTTTTTTAATTTGTTGTTAATAATTTACCTAAGATGTTATTGTCTTTTCTAAGTATACAGTGGTACCTCATGATACAAGCCCCTCGTCTTACAAACAACCCAAGATACGAACCCGAGGTTCAGAAATTTTTTGCCTCTTCTTATGAACTTTTTCCTTCTTATGAACCCGCCGCCACCGAGAAGCCCCGCCGCCTGGCTGTCGCTTTTTGAAACAGCCGGGGGGCTTCTCAGCGTCCTCCTGAACCCGAACGCCAAACCTGAACTTCCGGGTTCGGCATTCGGGAGGCCGCCGAGAAGCCCTGCCGCCCGCTGTCACCTTTTAAAACAGCCGGGGGGCTTCTCGGCGGCCACCCGAATGCCGAACCCAGAAGTTTGGGTTTGGCGTTCAGGTTCAGGACGACGCTGAGAAGCCCCCCGGCTGTTTTAAAAGGTGACAGCCGGGCGGCGGGGCTTCTCAGCGGCCTCCCGAACCCGAACTTTCCGGGTTCGGCATTCGGGAAGCCGCCGAGAAGCTCCGCCGCCTGGTTGTCACCTTTTGAAACAGCCAGGGGGCTTCTTGGTGGCCTCCCAAACTCCGACCCCGGAAGTTTGGGTTTGGCGTTCGACGTTCGGGAGGCCGCCGAGAAGCCCCCCGGCTGTTTCAAAAGGTGACAGCCGGGCGGCGGCTTTTTTTGCGGGTTTTTTTTCATTGCACGGATTAATTGATTTTACATTGTTTCCTACGGGAAACAATGTTTCGTCTTATGAACTTTTCGTCTTACGAACCTCCCCTGGGAACCAATTAGATTCGTAAGATGAGGTATTACTGTATATGTTATTTTATCTTTATAAAACCTAGACTTAATCTGCGCATATTGCCACCAATCTATAACAAAACCTGTCTCCAACAGGTCCTGATTTGTTTTTAAATTCCACTGATTATCTACTAGGTCCTTGTATTTCCAAATCTTACCCTCTTGTATTAGGTTTGGGTGGCTTATGGCCTCAATGGGAGATATCCATTCTGGCAGGACTAGGAAATAATCTTTCTTTATATCAATCCAGACATCTATAAGTGCCTTCCTGATTATATGTCTCTTGAAATAGGAATGCGTTTTATACTTTTCATACCATACGAAAGCATGCCATACCAACATTAAATCATGGCCTTCTAAATTTAATAATCTTCTGTTTTGTAGGGTAAGCCATTATTTAATCCAAGTTAAGGAAGTGGCTTGATAGTATAGTTTCCAACTCGGGAAGGCAAGGCCTCTTCTTCCTTTTATGTCTTCTACTGCACACTGCTTTATTCTAGGTTTTTTATCCTGCCATATGAATTTTTTTGTTACAGTGGTCCCCCGAGTTTCGCGATCTCGATCATTGCGAAACGCTATATCGCGATTTTTCAACCCGGAAGTAAAAACACCATCTGCGCATGCGCACCCTTTTTTCTATGGCCACGCATGCGTAGATGGCGCCGGGCAGATCAGCTGCTGGGCGGCTTCCCTGAGTCTTCCCCCTCTTGCTGGCGGGAGGGCGAGCGGCGGGCATCAGCGAGGAGTTTGCGTGGGCGGCGGGGAAACCCCAGCGCCGCTTCCCAGCTGAGTCCTGAAGCCAAACGCGGAAGTTCGCTTCAGGACTCAGCTGGGAAGCGGCGCGAGCGAACGGCGTGGGCGGGCGAAGGGCGGGCTCGCGGGCAGGCAGGCGGCGGGCGCGGCAGCAGCGAGGAGTTTGCGTGGGCGGCGGGGAAACCCCAGCGCCGCTTCCCAGCTGAGTCCTGAAGCCAAACGCGGAAGTTCGCTTCAGGACTCAGCTGGGAAGCGGCGCGAGCGAACGGTGTGGGCGGGCGAAGGGCGGGCGCGCGGGCAGGCAGGCGGCGGACAAGCGGCGGGCGGACAAGCGGGCGGCGCGGCAGCAGCGAGGAGTTTGCGTGGGCGGCGGGGAAACCCCAATCTTCGGCTCCTTGCTGCTGCGGCGGAAGTAAAAACACCATCTGCGCATGCGCAGATGGTGTTTTTACTTCTGCACCGCTACTTCGCGAAAAACCGATCATCGCGAGGGGTCCTGGAACGGAACCCTCGCGATAATCGGGGGACCACTGTATTCTCGTTAATTCTTTAAAAAATTCTTTTCCTGGATTTCTCGGAATTACTTGAAATAAAAACAGAACTTTGGGTAAAATATTCATCTTAATTGTGGAAATTCTACCTAAGAATGACAATTGCAAGTTCTTCCAAGTTGCTAAGTCATTTTTAATTTGCTTGTAATTTATATATTTATTTTTAAATTTCTAAGCCTTTAATATTGTTTTCTTTTCTTACCTTTATCAATAAGGTTTCTAGTGTTAAAATAAATAATAATGGGGAAATAGGGCAGCCTTGTCTAACTCCTCTTTGTATTTCAAACTTTTCTGTTTGGTCATTATTAAAAATAATTTTAGCTCTTTGGGTAGAGTATATAGCATCAATTATATTAAAAAATTTAGTTCCAAAATTCATTTTATTAAGTTGTATTTCATAAAAGACCAGTCTACACTGTCGGATGCTTTTTTTGCATCTAAAAATATTAATGCCATTTGCTTTTCTGGATGTTGTTCATAATATTCTAATGTGTTTATAATTGTCCTCAAATTATTTTTAATCTGTCTATCTGGCAAAAAACCGTTTTGGTCTTCATGTATTATTCCAGTCATGGTGTTTCTTAATCTATAAGCAAAAATTGAAACAAAGATTTTATAATCCACATTCAGTAATGAAATTACCGGTAGTCTTTTGAATTTTTTCTTTTTCTGTATCAGGTTTGTGTATTAAAGTTATTAGGGCTTCTGACCATGTTTTAGGGATTTTACCATCTAAAATTATGTTGTTAAAAATCTCTAGCATATTTGTTGAAAGTATATTAGTATTTACCTTGTAAAATTCAGCAGGTATAGCATCGGGGCCGGTGGCTTTATAATTTTTTTGATTTTTAAGTGCTTGCTCTAATTCAATCATAGTAAATGGAGCATTAAGTTTCTGTTCTTCTGTTAAAGAGGGTAGGTCAATGGAGTTTTTAAAAATCGAAAGCCTTATCTTCGTTTATATCTTCTTTTTGGTATAAGTTTTTATAAAATTCTAACGCTATCTCCTTTTTCTCAACAGTTCCATGTCTGAATATGCCTTTACTATCTTCTAATTTTTTCTTATTCTAGCATTTGTTTGTTTGTTTGTTTGTTTGTTTATTTATTTATTTATTTATTAGATTTGTATGCCGCCCCTCTCCATAGACTTGGGGCGGTTCACAACAACAATAAAACAATTCAAGACAAATCTAATAATTTAAAAACATTTAAAAAAACATTATTAAAGCAGACATACACACAAACATACCATACATGAGTTGTATAGGCTTGGGGGAGATGTATCAGTTCCCCCATGCCTGACGGCAAAGATGGATTTTAAGGAGTTTACGAAAGGCATGGAGGGTGGGGGCAGTTCTAATCTCAAGGGGGAGCTGGTTCCAGAGGGTCGGGACCGCCACAGAGAAGGCTCTTCCCATGGGACCCGCCAAACGACATTGTTTAGTCAACAGGACCCGGAGAAGGTCAACTCTGTGGGACCTAATCAGTCGCTGGGATTCGTACGGCAGAAGATGGTCCCGAAGATATTCTGGTCCGGTGCCATGAAGGGCTTTATACGTCATAACCAACACTTTGAATTGTGACCGGAAATTGATCGGCAACCAATGCAGACTGCAGAGTGTTGGTGTAACATGAACGTACCTTGGGAAGCCCATGATTGCTCTCGCAGCTGCATTCTGCACGATCTGAAGTTTCTGAACACTTTTCAAAGGTAGCTCCATGTAGAGAGCATTACAGTAGTAGAATCTCGAGGTGATAAGGGCATGAGTGACTGTGAGCAGTGAGTTCCGGTCCAGATAGGGCCGCAACTGGTGCACCAGGCGAACCTGTGTTAACACCCCCCTTGCCACAGCTGAAAGATGTTTCTCTAACGTGAGCTGTGGATCGAGGAGGACGCCCAAGTTGCGAACCCTCTCTGAGAGGGTCAATAACTCCCCCCCAGGGTTATGGACGGACAGATGGAATTGTCCTTGGGAGGCAGAACCCACAGCCACTCCGTCTTATCCGGATTAAGTTTGAGTCTGTTGACAACCATCCAGACCCCAAGAGCCTCTAGGCACCGGCACATCTCTTCCACTGCTTCGTTGACTGACTGGTTCCTTAATTTATATGCTAGCCATTGATCTGTTTTGTTAGCATGTTCAAAGTATTCCTGTTTGGCCTGTTTAATTTTTTCTGCCAACTGTTCTTGTTCTATTAAATTTATTTTATGTTTAACTAATTCCCTTTTCTTTTTATTCTTGTCTTTGCCCTGACTACTTTGTGATGGTACTTCTAGAGCTTTTAATTCTGCCTCTAATTTTTGGAGTTGGTTTTTTTCCCTCTTTGTTCTCTTTTGCAGTATAGGATATTGTCAGTCCATGAATGTATGCTTTAGTTGTATCCCATAAATTTTGTGGGGAAGTATCTGTATTGTTATTTAAGTTTTAAAAAAATCTACTTCTTTTTCTATCCAGTCTTTATATTGGGGATCTCGCAAAATATTTCTATTCATTCGCCAATGCCTCTGTTTTTTGTTTCCTATCACCATTAATGGATTATGGTGTGCCCAATTGTTTGTTTCAATTTCAATATTTGAAACATAGTCAGAAATCTGAGTTGAAATCCATGCCATATCTATTCTAGTCCAAATTTTGTGCGGGTTTGAATAAAAAGTATATTGCTTGTTTGTAGGGTGGCGATCTCGCCATATATCTTGCAATGTTAATTCTGAAGTCAATTTCCAAAATGTCGTTGGTAAGATTGTTTTCTTTTTCTTATTATTCTTTTTATCTGAATAATCCATTTGGCTATTAGCTATTGCATTAAAATCTCCAATTACGATCATATTTTCAATAGATAACTCTACTATTTTTTCATTTAATTCTTTGTAGAATATTTTTTGGTTTTCATTTGGGGCATAGATCGATATAATGACGAGAGGTCCTGTTTCTAAATTTGCTTGCAAAATTAAAATTCTGTCATCGTTATCACTATAAAGTTGTTTAACCTCAATCATTTCATTAATATAAATAAGCTATCCCTCTCCCTTTTTTTGCAGCTAGTGAACAAGTTATCTAATTTTGAATTGTGTAATAGCTCTTTCTTTGAGTTTTTAATATGGACTTCTTGTAGAATAATAATTTGTGCTTAGCACCAATTCTTGCTGTGGTTGTGGTTGTTTTTTCTTTGCGTCCTGGGCCTCTTCCTCCCCCTTGGAGGTCGCTCCTTCTCCTCCCCTCCCTCTCTAATTTCTTTATAAGATAAATCATGTTTAAATAAGCCGGATTGTTCGTAAAAGACTGGCTTCGTCAACGTTCTCTAACTTTATTCTAGATCTTTGCCAGTAGAAAGAAAGGCCTTCTGGGATCAGCCAACGGAAAATTACTTTTTCTTTAATTAATATTCTTGTTAAGAAATAGTATTCCCTCCAGCTTTCTCGTACTCTTCTTGGCACTTGTTTTAATAAAATGACGTCTTTTTCTTTGTATTTTAAATCTTGATCTCTTGACCATTTCAAAATATCATCTCTTATACTCTTTCTAATGAATTTGATGTGCACCTCTCTTGGTAAATTGTGTTTTCTAGCATAGCTGGTTTGAACTCTGTAAATTTCATCAATCTCCTTAATTGCTTCCTGTGGTTCCATCTGTAAGATCTCTCCTATTATTTCCGCCATTTTCGAGCCCAAGTTTTCATCCTTTTCTTCATGGATGTTTTGGAACCTCAAACCATGTGAGGCTCATTGTAATTCTATATTGGTAATAGCTTTGTCAATGCCTCTATTTATCATATTACTGTGATCCTCAAATTCATCCATTCTCTGTTTGGATTTTCCATTTTATCTTCGACCTTTTTCTTCCATTGTTCGTTTTCTTTTAAGGTTTGTTGTATCACATCATTTTTCCCATCCAGTGTTTGTACACTTCCTTTCACATTCCCTAACTCGGCCTTCAGATCACTCATTTCTGCTTTTATGTCTGCTTTTATGTCTTCATAGTGTTTTTGAGTTTCTTCACATGCATCATCTCTGTTAGCATTCATAGAGATCTGAAGTAAGGCCAAGGCATCCTGGATGGTCTGCAAGGTTGGTTGTGTTGGGATCTTTTCTTTCTCTTTTTCTTTCTCCTTGCCCAACATACTTGTTATTGTTCTTTGTGGTAAATGAGATGGCGATGGTGAAGGGGACCCTTGCGGAGTAGCAGTTGTAGTGGTAGTCTGTTTTTTAAAAGTTTTTATAATGGTGGATGTAGTAGACATCTTAGATGTTTTTCTGAGTTTTCTAAGACCTGTAAAGTTTAACTGTTTCCAAAATGGCATCAATTTAACAAACTTACAATGTTTAGAAACAAAAAAAAAGGAAAAAAGAAAAGGGAAAAGTAAAGGTAGAGAGGGAAAGTTTTTTAAAAAAAATAATAATACAGTAGTACCTCGTGATACAAACCCCTCGTCATACGAACTTTCCGAGATACGAACCTGGGGTTCGGAAAATTTTTGCCTCTTCTTACAAACTTTTTTCGCCTTACGAACCCGCCTGAACGCCAAACCTGAAAGTTCGGAAAAAGGTCAGGTTCGGGAGGCCACCGAGAAGCCCCGCTGCCTGGCTGTCACCTTTTGAAACAGCTAGGGGGCTTCTCGGCGTTCTTCCGAACATCAAACCTGGAAATTCAGCAAAAGTTCGGGTTCAGCGTTTGGGTTTGCGAGGACGCCAAGAAGCCCCGCCGCCCAGCTGTCAGCTTTGCAAAAGAGCCGCGGAGCTATCGGCCAGTTGGGAGGCTCAAACAGAGGTGGGGAATTCCAATAGGGAATTCCATTGGCGGAGTTTTGACATAGAAACATAAAAACACAGAAGTCTGACGGCAGAAAAAGACCTCCTGGTCCATCTAGTCTGCCCTTATACTATTTTCTGTATTTTATCTTAGGATGGATATATGTTTATCCCAGGCATGTTTAAATTCAGTTACTGTGGATTTATCTACCACGTCTGCTGGAAGTTTGTTCCAAGGATCTACTACTCTTTCAGTAAAATAATATTTTCTCATATTGCTTTTGATCTTTCCCCCAACTAACTTCAGATTGTGTCCCCTTGTTCTTGTGTTCACTTTCCTATTAAAAACACTTCCCTCCTTATTTAACCCTTTAATATATTTAAATGTTTCGATCATGTCCCCCCCTTTTCCTTCTGTCCTCCAGACTATACAGATTGAGTTCATTAAGTCTTTCCTGATACGCTTTATACTTAAGACCTTCCACCATTCTTGTAGCCCGTCTTTGGACCCGTTCAATTTTGTCAATATCTTTTTGTAGGTGAGGTCCTTCCTGGAGTCCACGTTTCCGCCGAACCCGAACTTTGCCGAACTTCCGGGTTCAGCGTTCGAGAGAACGCCGAGAAGCCCCCCGGCTGTTTCAAAAGGTGACAGCTGGGCGGCGGCGCCCAGCGAAGTGCCGTTTTTGTGTGTGTTATTTTTGCTTGCACACATTAGTTGATTTTACATTGTTTCCTATGGGAAACGTTGTTTTGTCTTACGAACGTTTCGCCTTACGAACCTCCTCCTGGAACCAATTAAGTTCGTAAGATGAGGTCTTATTGTATTATTATTAGACAAATAATAATAATAAGAAAAATAAAAGGATGATAAAAGGTCAGGATTACTTAAATGATTTGTATATGTAAAAGAGTATTTCCAGAGCTGTGCAATTTAAATTTTCAATGTAAAAATATAATATCAAATCATTAAGTCAGTTAATATAATTATTATTAATAAAATATTCTAAAATATCGGTTAATTGAGCAATGTAAAATACAAATTGTTAAAAAGATTCAGTACTTAAACATTTACTTAGTTCATTTAAAATTCATTTTAAAACAGAGAAAGAAAAAGATTGTTAAATTCATACAGTCGTTTATAAATCTATTTTGGCTTCAAATCTATTTATGCTATAAAAATAAAAAGTATCATGAAAAGAAAGATCATAGAAAAAAAATTAAAAAGATATTTGTAATTTCTATGTAACTCTAAACATATCCAAACAATCCTAAAATAAAAAAGAAAACTTTATATCAAACAAAATATAGAAAGAGACAAGGGGAGGTAGGGGACAACCAAACAAATGGGAGGGAGGAATAGGATTTAGCAATTCATTTCTGTTAAGTACGGTCTTATTTGAAACAAATCAAGGTCCAAATTAAAAATGGATCAATGTCCAAATACTATATAATATTTCATATTCAATATCAAAATAGCCAAAGAGTCCTTATTGTCCAATTAAAAAAAAAGAAAATTGAAATAAATCAAAGTCCAAATTAAGGATAAATCAGTGTCCAAATTCCATATAATATTTCAAATCCAATATCAAGATAGCTAAAGAATCCTTATTGTCCAATTGAGGAAATTTAATCCAATTAGTTAAAGTCAAAATAGCCTAGATTATACTCCAAATATAAGAGTCAGGCAAAATCCAAAAAAGTTCCAAACAGAATTCGATTTTTCCAGAAAAAAGGAGAGGAAAAAAGTGTAGACTGTAATCCAAACTAAAAATAGCTTAAAATACTTTAAAATACTTTAATCCAGGTATTTCGTATGTCCAAAAAAGAATAGGAGAAAAAAAAATTTCAGCAAATCCAAAATCAAATCCTTAATTTTAGTAGAATATTAATCCTCCATCTTGTGTGTTATTTTCCTGCTACTCCTGCTGCGAACAAAGACACCATGCAAACTCCACACAAGAAGTAAAAAAGCCAATCTTTTTAAATTTGATTACTAGAATAAAGTTCAATTAATTAGAATTCTTATCCCCTCGGTTTCGATATATTGAGTAAACCTTCCAGGAATAAAATTGTAGACAGATTTAAGGTAAATTCGAGCTGATGCTCTGTTTTAGTCTCTATTGTTGTGTGAGCTGAAGCTGTTCCAGCTTATTTAAATCCACTCACATCGGCAAATTTCTTGCTTTCTTCTTCTTCTTTGCCTTAATTCAATTTCTAACTTTCCGTATCAATTTTATTTGTAGGAGTAATAATCACTTTACCTTCTTTCTTCTTCTCTGTTGATTCAAACACTCTGTTAGACTTCTCAAAAAAAAATTTCCTTGTTCTTCCTCTCGTGTGGAGGTGCCGCTATGGCCAGGCGCCGGCCATTGCCAGCCCCTGGATCTTTGCTCCTGGCGCTGCGGGGCAATCCTACACCTTGGGGGCAGCGGCGAATACCCCCTGATGTTCAGAAACCCCCTAGATCAGACTCTCCGGGTCCGATCGGATCGCAACAGCGCGACCGCCAGGGCGAAAAAGGAGGTCTGGGGACGGAGTTCTGTCTCCAGCCTCCTGACGCGGCTCGGCTGCCACCAAGTCCAAGGTTTTAAACAAGCCAAAATGACCTGCCACAGGATTGTCATGGCATTGGGACATGAAGCGACCCTGCTAGGACGTACAATTGCCCCCGGTACCAGAGCAGTCCCTCAGCAAATGTCCAGGGAGAATTGGGTACCATCTCCCTCACTCGCTGTGCCACAAACTCATCCCCCCGCTGCATCTCACGGATACGCCTCCGCAAGTCAACGGAGTCCTGGGTAGCAGCTAGCGCTTCCACTGGCAAGATTGTCTGTAACGGGGCCAGCTCTTTCGGATGCAGAAATTCTGGTTTCCTAGACAAAGCATTCGCTCTGGGATTCTGGAACCGGGGTCGGCACGGGCATAGTGGACACCCCCCACCGTGGAACAGGCACTGCCGTGACGCCCGAATTGCGGGGGGAGGACCGCCCAGCCCATCGCATCTCTCGAGCCAGCAACCGAGCCTCAATGGCCAAACAATGCTGCTCCAGCTCATCCAGGGTGCCCGGCAGGGCCTCGTGCACCAGCTCATCAAGCATAGTCTCTGACAAGCCATCCTGAAACGCCTCCATCAAGGCGGCCTCACTCCACTGCACCTGTCCACTGAGGCTACGAAAGTCACTTAAATATTCCACCAATGGGCGCAAACCTTGTTTCAGCTGTTTCAATGCCCTCGTGGCCGTCTGCTCCTGCACCAGATCCGAAAACTGCCGTCGCAACTGGGCGCAAAAGGCGGTATAATCGTGCAGTATCAAATCATCTCTGTCCAGAAATGGAGACACACAGGAAGCAACAGGGCCGGCCAACAAACTGCAGACGAGCACCACCTTCTCTGCATCTCTTGAAAAATGGGGCAGTTGTGCATTAATAAACAATTGCACTTGACTGAGGAAAGCTGCAAACATGCGTCTGTCACCCCAGAATTTTTCAGGCAGAGCCACAAAGCATTTCCTCCTTGGTAGGGGCTGTAGGGCAGGAGCTGCTGGCTGCACCTGTGGAATGACAGGCTGCTGAGATAATGTATCCACCTGGTTGTGTAATTGCAGCACTATCTACATTAACCCTTGGATTTCCAACCTCAGAGCCTCGAAGACTGCTTACATTTCTGCCATATCAGCAGCCATGATCAGATAAATGCCAGAAAAAAGAGAAGCAAACAATCCAAAACACTTCACTCTGGAATGGTGTGTGTCTAGAGGGTGGAATATTATTCTGTTCTGCCAGGCTCTATGGTATGAGTCTCCCGAAAATTCACACTTGAAAGTTCAAAAACAATGTTTTTATCACAAAAATTCAAAAGAAACAAAGCACCCTTTTTGTATTGCAAAGAGCACTCGTCCCAAAACAACCTGGTAGTCTGTACAATCCCCTTAATCAGTCCTTAAGTACTTAGCTAGCAGCTGTGAAGAAATGTTACAGCCCTCCTTCTTCCATGAAGTGAAACACACACACTTTGCTCTGCTTTGGTTTCAAAGTCATGAAAAATCAACAAAGTCCGGAAACAGCAAGGCACAGTCCTGAAGAACAATGATCAGATAATCTTCCACAATGGCCCAAGCCAGCACGCTGCTATTTATATCAGCAGCTCTAATTACTGGAGCCTACCCAAACACAGGTGGCCTCTCTTATCTCCTGTAATATTTCCTCAATTGGTCTCTTCTATGCATAAGTCTGCGCCTGCATGGGTCTAACACTTCCTCATCTGAATCAACCGAAGATAATGGAGATTGGCTTCCTGGGCTGTGTGCCAAGCCCCTCTCTTCCAAGTCACCCCCACCTTTTTCTTATATTGACCCAGACCCTGATGTAGATGATTAAAGGTATAAGAAATATTCTACAAAATTTTAAACAGGAATAGGGATTGTCGGTCAATATGGAAAAATCAGAGATTATGTGTTTAAATACAGGTTCGAGAGAGCAGATAGAAATCAGGAAAGAATCAGGGTTGAAGTTAGGACTAAAGAAAATTAAATATTTATTTTTTATTTATTTATTCATTTGTCCAATACACAAATACATAGGAAGAAAAATGAACTTAGAGGAGAGGATATATGAAAGAAAGAGAATATATATGATAAGTGAGAGAAAGGAAAGACAATTGGACAGGGGACGAAAGGCACACCAGTGCACTTTTGTACGCCCCTTACTGGCCTCTTAGGAACCTGGTGAGGTCAATTGTGGAGAGTCTAAGGGAGAAATGTTGGGGGTTACGGGTTGACAAAATTGAGTCTGGTAGTGAGTTCCACACTTCGATAACTCAATTGTTGAAATCATATTTTTTACAGTCAAGGTTGGAGCAGTTCGTATTAAGTTTGAATCTGTTGCGTGCTCTTGTGTTGTTGCGGTTGAAGCTGAAGTAGTCATTGACCGGTAGGATGTTGCAGCATATGATCTTGTGGGCAATACTCAAATCGTGTTTTAGGTGCCGTAGTTCAAGGCTTTCTAGGCCCAGGATTGTTAGTCTATTTTCGTAGGATATTCTGTTTCGAGTGGAGGAGTGAAGGGCTCTTCTGGTGAAATATCTTTGGACATTTTCAAGGGTGTTGATGTCTGAGATGTGGTATGGGTTCTAGACAGATGAGCAGTAGTCTAGGATGGGTCTGTCAAAAGTTTTGTAGGCTCTTGTGAGTAGTGTGAGATTGCCGGGGAAGCTGCGTAGGATCAGGTTAACAACTCTAGAAGCTTTTTTGGCGATATTGTTGCAGTGGGCTTTAGTACTTAGGTCATTCGATATTAGTATTCCAAGGTCTTTTACTGAGTATGGGTTGGCAGTGAGAGATTGTTTATTCAGGTCGTATGTGCGGTTTGGATTCTTTTTGCCGATGTGGAGGGTAGAGCATTTGTTGGTTGATATTTGAAGTTGCCAGGTGTTAGATCAGTCTGAGACAAAGTCCAGGTCTTTTTGGAGAGTGAGTGTGTTGTCAGTGGTGTTGAAAAGTTTCACATTGTCGGCAAAAAGAACACAGTTGCTTTCGATATGTTCACAGAGGTCATTGATGTAGAGAATGAAGAGAGTAGGACCTAGTACGCTTCCCTGGGGAATGCCACTTATGACAGGGACGGGGGTGGAGATGGCGCTACCAATTTTGACAATTTGTTGCCTGTTTGACAGGAATGCAGTAATCTAGTTGTGGAGGAGTCCTGAGATGCCATAGGATTTGAGTTTTAGGAGAAGTTTGTCATGGACTACTGAGTCGAAGGCTTTGCAAAAGTCTATATAAATTGCATCAATTGATTTTCCTTGGTCGAGGTGGGTAGTCCAAATGTTTTTGCAGTGCAGTAGTTGTAGGTTGCAGGATAATTTCTTTCTGAATCCAAATTGTTTGTTTGAGAGTAGGTTATTAGATTCTAAGTAGAGGGTGATTGATCGATTGATAATTGATTCCATGATTTTACAAGGGACGCAACAGAGAGATATTGGTCTGTAGTTGTCCACTAGTGAAGGGTCTCCTTTTTTGAAAATGGGGATGACTACTGCTTTTGACCACAGCTTGGGGAGTGTGCTGGTCCTGAAGGATTTGTGGAAGATAATGCTTAGGGGTTCAGCAAGAGCAGAAGAAAGTTTCCTTAGGAAGTATGCACAGAGACCGTCTGGTCCGGCAGATAGGGAAGGTTTGAGGTCACGGATTGCTTTTTCTGCGCAGTCCACAGTGAAGACGATTTGGGTTAGGTTTTTTAATGGGTTTGAGATGCGATTTGCGAAGATGGGGGAAGAGCCATTGCTGTTAACAAAAACATAGCCAAAAAAAGAGTTGAAGAGGTTGGCTTTGGATGGGTCATCATGGTATTCTTTGTTATTGGGTCCTACGAGTGGTGGAATAGGTCTGGAGTCATTGAGTTTGTTGTTGAACGAAGTTATAGAAAGCTCGGTTAGACTTGGTGCGAAGGAGGCTTTCCTCTTGTTTGCTGTGATAGTTGAGGCATTCTGCTTTTATTCGTTGGCATATGCTTTTGTAGCAGACTTTAAAGTTGGTTACTGGGCTTTTTTTGTTTCTACACCAGAGGGATCTTTTTTTGGTTTGTAGTTTCTTTATCGAGACAGGCATGTTATTTTTTCGTTTACCTCTGGAAGAAATGAGTGGCACATGTAGTTCGATAAGCCTTTTGATTTGGAGTAAGAACATATTGTAGAGATCATCAGTGGTGATGCAGTTAGAGAACAAGGATTGCCAGTTAAGGATTGAGAGATTGGCATCTATGAGATCATAGTTGGCTTTCCTGAAATTGTACTTAGGAGCCACGTTATTCTGGTTTAGATGATGTAGATTGAGGTTAAAGTTGATCATACTGTGGTCGCTGTTGGAGAAGGGTTCTTTTGTGTGCAGTCCATAGATAGCACTTTTGCTGCTGCAGAATATGAGGTCGAGACAGTTGTTGAGTCTTGTGTTGTTTGATACTAATTGTTCCAGTCCTAGGCTGGTGACGGCGTTATAGATGGCAGTATGTATAGGTTCTGTGGAGCATTCGTTTAGTGACCAGTTGATGTGTGGTAGGTTGAGGTCACCAAGGAAGATAATGGGATGGGGGCAGGAGGTTGCCCAAGTTAGGAGGGAGGTTAGTTTAGTTGCATGGGTAATGTCGTAGTTTGGAGCTCTATAGCACAGTAGGAAACGGAGTGTAGTGTTGAGGGAAATGTCATAAACTAGGCTTTCAGGGAGGATAAGATCATGTGCAACTTGAATGTTTTTTAGATTGAGTGAGCTTTTGTAGAATATGGCTACACCATCCCCTCTGTGGGATTCACAGTCAGACCGGAAGACCAGGTAGTTACTTTGTGTGATGAAGGAGTCAGGATAGGAAGAATTCAGCCATGTTTCACAAACAAAGATTAAGTCAAATAGGTTGGTGTCAAGTAGGATGAGGAATTCAGACAACTTGTTGATTATACTTCTTGCATTGATTAGTTTACATTTGAAATTGAATTTATTTGGGAATTTGGTTATTGAGAAATCTAGCGAAAATTGAGGAGGTGAATTATAGATTAATATGGAGGAAAATATTAAAACAGATGAAGAGCTAGAAAGAGAAAAAGCTAAGGAGAATCTTTAAAATAAGAGCCTTGAAACTTATGATAATTCCCAAAATGTTGTATCTGTTTCAGGTACTGCCGGGGGTGGGGGATATCAAGTTTAGAGAGTGGGACAAAAAGCTTAATTACTGGGTTGAAGAAGATAAGAGACCAAGAATAAGAAAACAGTGGTTAATAGCGAACGAAAAAGAGGGTAGATGGGGAATTCCTTGTTTGGAGCTGTATAGGGAAGCATTTCAAATTGAAAGATTAATCGAGTTGCAATTATTCGACAATAAATTGGTGAAATTGGAAAAACAGATAAACAGGATGAAGAATAGAGAATTAATCTTTATAAAGTGGAATAGGAGCGATTTAAATAAACTAATAAGTCCCATGAAAGGGACTATGGAAATTTGGAAAAAATGGCAGGGGAAAATAGGATTATATAAATCAAAACTGTCATTGATTTATGTAATAAATAAAGATAATTAAATAAATTTAAATAGGGGTATAGGAGAGTTGAAGGCAAGAGGGATAACTAAAATAGAACAGTTATATGAGAAGGATGGTAGGCCAAGTAGAAATCGTATAGAATGGTGGCTGGGTAAGGGAAGATGGCTACAAATATATGCAATATGTAAATATCTGAATGAAAGGGAGAATAAAGAAGCACTATTTAGGGAGGAAATAGAGCTAGAGAAAATAATAAGAGAAAAAACTGAGGGTACTAAGGCGCAAGCAATATATATAAGATGTTAGTGAAGTCAGACGGGGATGTGATCCAAGGATTGACTAAATGGTGGCAGAATGAGATACAAGTAGAGGTGCAAGAGATGGAAAATACAGTAGAGAATATAAGGAAAATCAAGAATACAAGAGTTAGAGAAATGAGAAGGAAAATGTTACATAAGTGGTATTATACACCCGTTCAACTTGCACACTTTCAGCAGAACATTAAAGGTATCTGTTGGCATGGGTGCCAAGATAAAGGAGTGTTTATGCATATGCTTTGGAAATGCCCAGTGGTGCAGAAATCGTATAGAATGGTGGCTGGGTAAGGGAAGATGGCTACAAATATATGCAATATGTAAATATCTGAATGAAAGGGAGAATAAAGAAGCACTATTTAGGGAGGAAATAGAGCTAGAGAAAATAATAAGAGAAAAAACTGAGGGTACTAAGGCGCAAGCAATATATATAAGATGTTAGTGAAGTCAGACGGGGATGTGATCCAAGGATTGACTAAATGGTGGCAGAATGAGATACAAGTAGAGGTGCAAGAGATGGAAAATACAGTAGAGAATATAAGGAAAATCAAGAATACAAGAGTTAGAGAAATGAGAAGGAAAATGTTACATAAGTGGTATTATACACCCGTTCAACTTGCACACTTTCAGCAGAACATTAAAGGTATCTGTTGGCATGGGTGCCAAGATAAAGGAGTGTTTATGCATATGCTTTGGAAATGCCCAGTGGTGCAGAACTTTTAGCAAAAAGTGCAAGAGGATATTAATAGGATATTAAATATAAGATGGACGATTACTAAGGAAATGGCAGTATTAGTAAAAAGTAGTGAGATGGGAGAATACAGAGAAATAAAACAAGCAGCGATAGAAAGCGCTCAGACGGTAATACTCTTGGGGTGGAAAGTCGCGACAAAATGGACAATTCAAAATTGGTATAGGTACATGGTGGACCGCATTCAATTCGAGATTATGGATAAAAGGATGAATTTGATTAATGAAACTGATTTGCAACAGCTGATGGGGCGATGGGACAAGGTAAGATGATATATGGCGAGTAGGATCCGAGACCAAGCCATAAGAAACAAGTTGGAATCACTCTATAATATGTAAAGAAATATTTCACTCTTGGGTTTAAATGATTTATACAAGAAATACCCCCAACTGGTGGTGGGGTATGATTGATTGTCTGGTGGTGGGATCACTGAGCATATGATATATGTTATATGTTGTGTGTGTGTTTTATATTATAAAAATCAATAAAAATATTAATTAAAAACAACAACAACAATGGCCAAATTGTAATAACATTTAGTATGCATGTTGGGTTAGTTTTTTGTTACTAGGGTTTTAATTAATGGTTTTATAACTTAGTTTTATATTTGAGTTCTTTTTATTGTCTTGTATTTTATACTGTTGTAAGCTGCCCTGAGTCCTTCAGGATTGGGCAGTATAGAAGTCGAATTAATAATAAATAAATCAAATGTGAAGCTACCAGAAAACCTTTGTCCTCCAGTGACATCATATTCCAGAAGGGCAACCTACCTGAAGTGCTCAGAAGTCCAAGATATTCAGTGCTCAGAGACATGGCCAAGGTAAGGAAGGCTGAACAAGATGGGCCAAGAAACATCATGGATTGATGAGATGAGAGAGACTCTTGATGGAACAGATGGATAGGTCTGTGGCTGAATTAATAATGGGCTCAGAGCTTCACTTCAACTCAGATACCAGCAAGGTGGAGATGGGGTATTGGTATGGACTGGTATTGTTAAAGATGAGCTAGTTAGACCTTTTCAGTTTGAGGATGGACTCAAAATCAACTCCGAAACCTACTGCCAGTTTTTAGAAAACACTTTCTTCAAGGAAAAAATCTGCATCTTTCAAGAAAATTATGATTTCTATGCAGGACAATGCTTCATCGCATGCATCAAATCACTCCGATGCATAGTAAATGCCTTAAATATGAAAGAATAATGACCCTTTCTCACCTGACCTAACCCCTATTGAAAGCTTGTGGGCCCTTGTTAAACAGGAGATTTATGGTCAAGGAAAACAGTTCACCTCTCTGAAAAGTCTGGGAGACTATAGCTGCTGCATAAAAAGTTGATTGTCAACAGATCAAGAAACTGACAGACTGTGAATGGAAATCTTTATGATTGTTATTGAAAGGAAAAGTGGATATATTTTTGAAATGTCAGAATTGCTCATTTGTACATTTTGTGATGCTTATTATTCTCTCTTTAACAGAGGCAAATAAAAGTGAGATTGGCAAATTTTGATTTTTGATTTAATTGCATAATAATTATGCATGCTAATAGTTGCCGAATACTTGTGCACACATATTCTCCTAAGAAAGTCAAAACCTCACTTTTACTTTCTTAAATATTCAGGTTTGTTATTAACGTTTTGGATTGACAAAGAACACTGTAGGTTTTCAATAATAAAATTCTCAAAAATACAACTTGCCTAATAATTGTGCACACAGTGTACAGTAGTCCTTATGATTACAGCTGAACCCAACATTTCTGTGGCTAAATGAGACAGTTGTTAAGTGAATTTTGTCCCAGTTTACAATGTTTCTTACCACAGTTGTAAGTGTATCACTGTAGTTATTAAGTTAGTAACACAGTTGTTAAGTGAATCTGGCTCTCCCATTGATTTTGCTTGTCAGAAGTTTTCAAAAGATGATCGCTTGACTCCAGGTCACTGCAACCATCATAATATAAATATGAGTCAGTTGCCAAGCATCTTAGTTTTGATCACATGACCATGAGGATGCCGCAATGGTCAAAGTGTGAAAAACAGTCATAAGTCACTTTTTTCAGTGACATTTGTAAATAGTCACTAAGTAAGCTATTGTAAGTAGAGAACTTTAAACTGCCACTCTGCTTGCCTTATCCTGCTTCAGCAACTTATGAAAATGAAAAGAATTTGTATCCATTTACATACAGATTATCAAGCCAAGTTTTTTGAAGCAGGAATAATATAATTCAGCAATATAATTTGTAAATGCAAAGTCTTAAGATTTGACATTTCATGAAAAGATAGTTAGGAATTTAGGAGCTTATTATTGTCAATCTGAATTCCCAGGAATGGCAACGGCTAAAGGCAGATCCTGAAGGACAGTGGAAACACAAGTTACTTTATGATCCTGGTTATTAACATTAGCTGTTAAAGAAACAGTTTTATTATAAATGTCAGAGGAATATCAGTATTAATATGGATAATAATAATTATAATTAATAGTAATAATTTATTAGACTTGTATGCCGCCCCTCTCCAAGGACTCGGAGCGGCTCACAACAAGTATACCTCTGGTATACACACAGTTATTTTGAGGATTAGCTTTCTTCTTCCTAGATTGTAATTGTTTTTTTTTTATCATAAGGATCAGTGTTCCACAGACTCAGATCTGGTATAGGTCTACTGCTGGTGATGATGCAGATATGGAAACAATAGAACATGATGAATTCAAAGTGACAAAATTAGTGGACCAGAGGAATATGTCGATATAATTTACTTGGACTTCAGTGAGACATTTAATAAACCATAACCTACTATTAGATAAAGTAGAAAAATGTGGGTTAGACAACATTGGATTCATAACTGCCTGACCAACCGCATTCAAACATGGAGTCCTCAATGGAACTGCATCTACATGGAGGGAAGTATGCAGTGGAGTACCACAAGGCTCTGTTTTAGGTTCGGTACTCTTCACAATCTTCATCAATGACTTAGATAAGGAGATGAATGGGAACTCATCAGATTTGCAGATGACACCAAACTGGCAGGAATAGCCAATACTCCAGAAGGTAGGCTTAAGATACAGAAGGATTTTGACAGATTTGAACATTGGGCGCTATCTAATAAAATTAAATTCAATGGTGGAAAAAGTAAGAGTCTACATTTAGTCAAGAAAAACAAAATGCACAGGTACAATATATGGTACCTTGCTCAATAGTAATTAGAGGGATCTTGGAGACCCAGTGTACAACCATTTAAATATGAGTCAACAGTGTGAAGCAGCTGCCAAAAAGGCCAACACAGTTCTAAGCTGCCTAAACAGGCATAGAATCAAGATCACGTGAAATGTTAATACCACTTTATAATGCCTTGGTAAGGCCACACTTGGAAAACTACATCCAGTTTTAGTTGCCACAATGTAAAAAAATGTGCAGACTCTAGAAAGTGTCTAGATAAGAGCAACGAAGATGATTAGGGGAATAGAGGCTAAAACATATGAAGCATGGTTGCAAGAAGTGGATGTGTCTAGTTTAATTAAAAGGACTAGGGGATACATGATAGAAGTGTTCCAATATCTCAGTGATTGCCACAAACAACAGGGAATGAAGATATTCTCCAAAGCACTTGAGGATAGGACAAGAAGTAATGGGTGGGAACTAATCAAGGAGAGAAGCAACCTAGAACTAGAGAAATTTCCGGACAGCAACAACAATTAATAAGTGGAACAACTTGCCTTCAGAAATTGTGAATGCTCCAACATTGGAAAGTTTCAAGAAGATGTTGGATAACCATCTGTCTGAAGATGTGTAGGTTTGCTGCTTAAGCAGGGGGTTAACTCAAAAACCTCCAAGGTCCCTTCCAGCTCTGATATTATATTATATTATATTATATTATATTATATTATATTATATTATATTATATGTAAATAGTGGTTCATGACTTGGACTTTTCTTGAGGTCTCTACTTAGCAAGGTAGCTTGCTTGATTCACTAAGTTCTTTACCCAATTTATTTCCTTTTGGTGTGATGTTTGCCTGCTACAATGCGATTTGGAGCTAAAGCTCCTCCTTTTTTAATTTTGTTTTATGGAGATACCGTATATACTCGAGTATAAGTCGAGTTGTTCAGCACTAAAAATGTGCTGAAAAATCCGACCTCGGCTCATACTCGAGTCACTGACAGCGCTCAGGCGCTGCGATGGTCCGAGCGCCAGCAGGGACTCTTCAGATGCTCCCCTCTTATTTCTCACTGAAGGGACCTCTTTTTTTTCCTCTCCCTGCAGAGGAAGTGCGGGAAGAGGGAGGCAAACTGGAGAGGGAGCCCCCTTCGCTGCAGATAATAGAAAGGCAGACAGACAGACCCCTTTTTTCCCATCGTGCCCAGCCAAAAAGCAAGCCGCCGCAATCAGTGGCCGGGGACTGGGCAAAGGGGGAAAGAGATAGAGAATCCCAGCTGCTGTTGCCGATTCTGCTGTTTAGCATTCCTCCCCCACGAGCTCTATCCCCCCCACACACACATACCTCCACCGAGCCGGGACAAGTGAGGCAGGTGAGCAGCTGCCCCCCAAGAGCACACAAACTTTCCATGGAGCTTCTTCTTTTCTCCTCAAGGTGATGCAGCTGGACGCTGCACTGCAGAAGCTCTCCGGGCAGAGCAGCCATGGATGATGCAGCCACCTGAGATTCGAAGCTGAGAGGATTCTTGGGACAATGAGGAGCTCACTTAGCAGGACAGGCCCCATAGCCTTGGCTGACTCTCTTGTTTCCAGGCATCCCGACCTGAAGCCGCCTCCTGCCTCCCGCCTCACCTGCTGCTTGCTCCCCCGAGGCGGCTGCATCGTCCATGGCTGCTCCGCCCAGACAGCGATGAAGCTGCCTGGGATTTGAGCCTAAGAGAGGCTGAGAAGCTCCTCGGGACAATGGGGAGCTTGCTCGGCAGGACAGGCCCCATAGCCTTGGCTGACCGAAGCTGCCACCTGCCTCGCCCGCCACCTGTTCCCCCAAGGCAGCTGCATCATCCATGGCTGCTCTGCCCGGACAGCTTCTGCAGTGCAGCATCTGGCTGCTTCACCTCAAGGAAAGAAGAAAAAGATCCATGGAAAGTTTGTGCACTCTTGGGGAGCCACCACATTCCCCACCTTCATAAGGGGTTTCCCCAGCATCGCCAAGCAAAGGTTGGGTGGCTGCTGTCTCCCCTCCCTCCAAACAAGATTTCCCTCCAGGAAAGAAGCTGCTGGTGGCATTGCTGGGGGTTCCCTGAAGGGAGCTGGCATGGGGGTGGCATTTGGGGACCCTTCCTGGGAGGGAAAGAGATATAAGCCTCTCTCTTCCTTGTTTTGTGCATTCGTGTGTGTGTGTCTGTCTATCTGGGAATCCCGTATTCTTAAGACGAAGGCGTGGGTGGGATATTATGGGTGCGGTGTTATGTTGTGTGTTGCACGTGGGTGAAGGAGAGCAGTGGAGGAGGATGGGGGGAGGAAGAGGAGTAGGGGAGACTTAAAGCCCGGGAGGGAATGAAGGGAACGTGAGAGCAGCAGGTGAAGGGCATGCAAAGCGCCAGAGAAAGGTGGCGGAGGAGCCGCACGAGAAACCGGCCAAAGATCCGAGATTCTCCCGCAGTGGCTTCAAGGGCTCGGCCCGCAGCTTTGCCTGGAGCCTCTCAGATGGGGGAGGGGGGAATGCTAAGTGGTAGAATCGGCAACAGTAGCCAGGATTCTCTATCCCTCTCCTCCCTTGCCCAGTCCCTGGCCAGGGTTTGCTGCGGCTTGCTTTTTGGCTGGGCGCAATGGGGAAAAAGGGGGTCTGGCCGGTTCATTTTATTTTATTTTATTTTTGGCTATATCTGTCTGTCTGTGTCTGTCTGTCTGTCTATCATCTATCTATCTATCTATCTATCATCTGTCTATCTTTCATCTGTCTATCATCTATCGATCATCTATTTTTCATCTATCTTTCATCTCTATCATCTATATATCTATCATCTATCTATCTATCTATTTATCTGTCTATCTATTTATCTATTTAATCTACTGATGCCTCAATTAATATAATTTTACATTACTTTCCATTTTTACAAGTTACCAGTAGCCACTGTATTTTCCACCCTCGACTTATACTGGAGTCAATAAATTTTCCCAGTTTTTGTGGCAAAAGTAGATGCCACAGTTTATAATCAGGGTGACTTATATTCGAATATACAGTGATCCCCCGATCATTGCGAGGGTTCCGTTCCAGGACCCCTCGCAATGATCGGTTTTTCGCGAAGTAGCGCTGCGGAAGTAAAAACACCATCTGCGCATGCGCAGATGGTGTTTTTACTTCCGCAGCAGCAGCGAGGAGCCGAAGATTGGGGTTTCCCCGCCGCCCACGCAGACTCCTCGCTGCCGCTTGCCCGCCCTTCGCCCGCCCACGCCGTTCGCTCGCGCCGCTTCCCAGCTGAGTCCTGAAGCCAATTCGCTTCAGGACTCAGCTGGGAAGCGGCGCGAGCGAACGGCATGGGCGGGCGAAGGGCGGGCGCGCGGGCAGGCAGGCGGCGGACAAGCCGTTCGCTCGCGCCGCTCGCTCGCGCCGCTCGCTCGCGCCGCTTCCCAGCTAAGTCTTGAAGCCAATTCGCTTCAGGACTCAGCTGGGAAGCGGCGCGAGCGAACGGCGTGGGCGGGCGAAGGGCGGGCGAGCGGCGGGCGCGCGGGCAGGCAGGCGGCGGACAAGCCGTTCGCTCGCGCCGCTTCCCAGCTGAGTCCTGAAGCCAATTCGCTTCAGGACTCAGCTGGGAAGCCGCGCGGCTGTTTTAAAACGTCGCCGCCGGCATGGGGGGCTTCCTAGCAGCCCCCCAAACCCGGGTTGGGGGTCCTGGGGGTGCTGGCAAGCCCCCCATGCCGGCGGCGACATTTTAAAACAGCCGCGCGGCTTCCCAGCTGAGTCCTGAAGCGAACTTTCGCGTTTGGCTTCGGGACTAGTTGGGAAGCCGTGCGGCTGTTTTAAAACGTCGCCGCCGGCATGGGGGGCTTGCCAGCACCCCCCGGACCCCCAACCCGGGTTTGGGGGGCTGCTAGGAAGCCCCCCATGCCGGCGGCGACGTTTTAAAACAGCCGCGCGGCTTCCCAACTGAGTCCCGAAGCCAAACGCGGAAGTTCGCTTCAGGACTCAGCTGGGAAGCCGCGCGGCTGTTTTAAAACGTCGCCGCCGGCATGGGGGGCTTGCCAGCACCCTCCCGAACCCGGGTGGCCGGGCGAGCAGCGAGCGAACGGCGGGTGGCCGTGCGAAGGGCGGGCGAGCGGCGAACGGCGGGCGAGCGGGTGCTGGGGGGGGCTTCTCACCCTCCCGCCAGCAAGAGGGGGAAGACCCAGGGAAGCCGCCCAGCAGCTGATCTGCCCGGCGCCATCTACGCATGCGTGGCCATAAAAAAAAGGGCGCGCATGCGCAGATGGTGTTGTTACTTCCGGGTTGAAAAATCGCGATTTAGCCCGTTCGCAATGATCGGGATTGCAATACCCGGGGGATCACTGTATACAGGTACAGTACTTGAAAATGAAATTGTCAGATTTTTAGCAGAAGAGCAGCTAGGGGGTAGTAGAGTATTGAAAGATTCAGTTGCTAGAGTCACTGACTGAAGCATTGACTTTAATGCCTGAAGCTTATTTATGATGGTTTGTTGCTTTTCCTGGGGAGGTCACCAAATAACTGTCTTAGTTCTTCCTCATCCTCCATAGAGTTGGCTGATGTCAGTATTTTTATTTTAATTAAATCAAGGGCATTATGCCTCGTGCTTATCTGAGTCTGACCTTGGAGTTGGTGGAACATTCTGCTGTATAGGTATTGGCTGGCTGGTTTCATCAGTTCTGGGACTTGCTGCCCTCCCTCATGTGATTGGCTCTTCTCCCCAAGTTTAGAGAGGCTGTACACTTGTAGGTGTAATTTGAAAGCCCCTTAAGAAATCTCTTTTTAAAGATCATGGAAGAGAGTGTTAAATGACTAAGAGCTAGCTTTATTCCTTCAAGACCTTGCCATGTGGAGCCAGGAAATTTCAGTAAGTTCGGCTGGAATATACTCTACGGGAAAGCAGTTGTGAAAGGGAATAAAATACTATTCCTTTATTTTCTCACCTAACTTTGTTGAGAGGATTAATTGCCACCTGCAGCAAAATCATGTGATGTTGTAAAACTAGCTTATCCTTGGCACAATTTCCATACATATGAGGACTTGTGCTTAGGTGAATATTTTGAGAGAGTTATGGAGCAGCTGGATTGGTGACTGGCCTCATGTCAGATTTGGTAATATTATTTTCTATTACAGCTTTAAGTTTGTTTAATTTCTGATTGACATTTAATAGCTAGTTAAAAATTGAAGTACTAATTGTTTTAGCAGTTAGTAGGCAATTCTTAGCACCCAAATTAGCATCCATGTTTCAGTTTTTTCATGGTTTTAAAGATGTCCTCTCCTGCGGAAACTTCATCTTCAGAAGAAGAAAAATTACTCTCTTCCCAGTCATGTAGGGCATAAGATTTATTGGTGAAGATTGTGAGGGAGGGGAAGGGGAAAAGGAGATTTATGTGCTATACCCTTGTGCTAGAATAAAACTTTCGGTTTTAGTTGTCTAGAAATTGCAGCCATCTTAGAATGTTTAGAATGCTTGGAATTTTCTCTTTGTGGCATCTCAGGCTTTTTTTTCCTTCTCTAGTCTTCTTTGAGTTCTTTTCTGTTCCTATCATATATGTCTTGCTGTTTCACATCATTGGCAGGTATCCAGTGCACTTAGACTCCAGGTTCTAAAATACTGGCTATCTTAATTCTAATGTTCTAAACGATTAAGCCTAAGTGTGAAAAATATTCATTTTTTTCAGTGCTGTTGTAAATTAGAATGGTTATTAAACAAATGATTTTAAGTTGGGGACTGCCTGTACTATAAGGGCTGCTATACCCATATTGATGGTTGTTTAAATTCTTACCTTATACTGGAAGTATTTTTAAATGTGTGAGGGTTTTTTTGATGCTACATCCACCTGAATCTTGATTTCAAATGTCTCAACTCTGGCTTTCTTTCTCAGTTATTAACCGTCTGCCTATGGTGAGATCTGTTTCATATAGTTCAAGTCCCTTATCTTTGGAACAACCCAGTGGAGAAACTATGAGTCCTGCTTCCAAATCTGCTTCTGGCCAGGACCAAAATCTAGGTAATATAAATAGCAACTGATTGCTTTTGCTTTGCTAATTGTAAATATTATAGAATTTTACAAAATCAACTCCTATAAAATGCACACAAAGTGAAGAAGAATAGAGCTCTGGATGGCTGTTCTCCATACTGCAATATCAGTAAAAGTTTATAGGAATAAAGTGTTTTACACAATTTCTACAGATAGATGAGGTACACAGTTTTGATGCAACAATTATAATTGCTTTAATGATTGTGCAGATTATAGTCTATTATTGCCTTCAGAAAGAGCTGTGGTATATTTATGTATGGAAACAGGCTAGCTATCAGTTAAAGCTAGGGCAACAATACTATATTTTTGTGAGCCGCCCCGAGTTTTCAGAGAAGGGCAGCATACAAATCAAATAATAATAATAATAATAATAATAATAATAATAATAATAATAATATAAAAATATCTTAGAATACTGTAGATCAATACACTAGTGAATTGTGTTTACCAAAATTATAGAGTAGCCAAATAAATACTAATGCAAGCAAGACCACAATGTGTGTAATAATCTTTTATCATGTCCTAAATCCATTTAATTTTCAAATAAAATAAAAATGCTAAGTAATGTGGCTACAAGTCATACTGAGGGTCAGTTATTGACTACTATTTTATAAATGAGAAATCATTTTAATCCACTGTCTGAATGCTAAACCAAATGAAAATTATGATATTCCTTTGTTATTCTCCAAAGAGTTTTATTGGATTGGATTCTATATTTGGTTATATTTAAAAATAGCTTTCCTTGCATGCATATTTTAAACCTAGAACTGGTATAGCATTAATTTAAATGAAGTAATGTCTTGCTAGAATTGAACCTTCACATGCTTTATAATAACTCAAAAGGTCTAAATGCTCTCTAAAAAAAGCTTTGAGGTATATAAAAGATTCCATACGTTATTGGAACTCCCAATCCTTAGGGAAATACCCTCCCAGCTATTGGTAATATGGAGAGTTGAACACTGATGAAATGATAAATACAACTGAAATCCTTTTATTGTTGGATATAATTTGTTTGCTAATGAAGTTCATAGCTTATTTAAGCTATGAAATTCAACAATTGAATATTTTTCAACAATGAGTAAAGTAAATCAATATTTTTTTGGTTCTAGTAATGTACAATATTTGGATTTTTTAAAAAAATGTTAAATAATTATTTTGTTTCAACTTCATTATTTAGGAGAAAAAAGAAAAAACAATGAAGGTTATTCTGCGGAGAATGCTAAGAAGCCACGGGTTATAGGAGATATTCCTATTGAATTGATCGATGAAATGATGTCAACTATTACAGATCCAACAATGCTTGGTCCAGAGGTAAGAAAAGTATTTTTCAGAATTAATTAATGTCAAATATACGATAGCACATTTCATTTTCTAACTATAATATTAATAGGTTTATTGTCATACCAAGACATCTTTAAAAATTTAAACAGTATTGAACTGATTTTAATTTGAAGGCAGTTTTTCATTATTAATACATTATTAGAATTCAGCCTACTGTATTTTTCGGAGTATAAGATGCATCTTTTTCTTCCCTAAAAGAGGCTGAAAATTTAGATGCGTCTTATACTCTGAATGCAGCTTCCCCCCCCCCACCCGAAGCTTCCCCCCCAGCCTTAAGTAGGTGCTAATGATCTTCTCCAGTTCTTACCTTGCAGGTTCTTTCATTGTTACTGCCTCTGAAGAATGTTCTCCAATGCACTTGCAAGGAGAGTCCAAGATGGGTTATACTTCAGTCTGATTGGTTGGGACTGAGTTTTAATTTAAATAATTATTAGGCAGGCACCGCCTCCCCCCCCTTTAGCCCTCCAGTCTAAAAAACTCAGTCGCAGTAAAGGGACTCCTGAGTTACTTCTCTTACATAAAAATTGTATTATAGCTTAATTCTTGGAACTGTACCGGGACACAAGCCTCGTGGAAACAGGCTGTTAGCACAGGCGCAGAAGGGGAATTTTAGCCCGTTTTCGCTTTCGTTTCCCGGTAGTGACCAGCGGCTGCAAGGAGCCCCGTGGTTAACCCAACAAGTTTCAGCTACTCAACTGAGACCGTGAGTTGATACTAAGGGTATGGCGGACCAGGCAGCGCCAGTTGGGGAGGAGGCTACCGTTTCCAAGCCTAGCACCCCCAAGGAAAAGACCTCTAAGACCAAGTCATCTCAGAGCTCCTCATTAAGAGATGCAGAAAAGCGTATCAGAGCGCTGGAGAAACAATTGGAGGCATCACAGAAGGTACCTGGCCCGGCTTTACCTTCTACCCAGCAATTTAATGCCAATCCCTCCATTGCCTCCCCCACGTTATACCAGGGGATAACAACATCAGCCTCAGAGAGGGATTGGTCCCCAGAGAGGGGGAGCCAGACCTGGCTACTATCCAGACCTGACCCCTATGGCCCGGGGAGGCAAGCTGTGGGGTGGCCCTCCAACTACCCCCCCAAGCAACCCTTGCAATACGCACAGACTGCCACCTTTACCCCTACGGCGGCAGGCTTTCGCAATACCCAGGATTCCTGGCAGAACATGCCCCCGGCCCTGCAAGAACTGATTACTACCACTTATAACCAGGGCCTTGTCACGGGGGCACAACAGCACCAGCAGGTCCCCGGGGGGCCTCCTCCAATGAGGTCCAGGGACATCTGGACGGCTCCTGGCCCACAATCCGTAACGGAATCCATGGATGAGGAGGAAGCCTACCGAGAGGACTTCAGTGCAGCTGAGGAAGACCTGTCTGGGGATGACCAACCACCAGAACAGCCCACCTACACGGGCCTGTTCAGGCCGTCCCTCTTCAAGGTGCTCCTAAACAAGGCCAAGCTGACCATCGATCAGGCCGGCGAGAGTGGTCAAGCGGATCCACCAGAGACATCTCAGCCAGCAGGGGGCCTGTTCGTGTTTCCCAAGCAGGAGACTGTAAACATCCCATCTTCCCATTTGTTCCTGGAGACTATTCAGCGCCCGTGGGAGAACCCGGCGGCGGCGGCCCAGGGACCCTCCAATCTGGACCGCAGATTTTACACCTTCGACCAACAGATGGAGGAGTTGCTGGAATTCCCAACGGTGGACAAGCCCGTCACGAGCCTGGTGTCTAATGCCCTAGTGCCCTCGGAGTCACAGGAGGGCCTGAAGGCTGAGGACAAACGGGCGGAGAACATGGCCACCATGACCCACCAGATGGCGGCCTGGGCAGTGCGAGCCGCCTCGGCGGCCTCGTTTTTCAACAGGGCCATGATACTATGGATCAAGGAGATCCAGGACAGAGCTAACCCAGAGGACGGCAGACTGCGTCAGGACCTCAACAAATTGTTGGCGGCCACCGAGTTTTCAGCAGATGCCACTGTCAACGCCGCTAAATTCGCATCACGAGCAATGGCCTCCTCAGTGGCCTCGCGCAGACTCATCTGGCTCCGCAATTGGCAGGCGGACGTCAAGTCCAAATGGAGTCTTGCCTCATCCTCGTTCAAGGGAAAGAAGCTGTTCGGGGAGGTCCTTGACGATGTGCTGGTCGAGGACAAGGACAAGAAGAAGGTGATGCCCAGGGCTAACAGACGGCAGGATAGGCGTTCCACTCCCTATCAACGACGGCAGCCCTTTCGAGCAGAGCCCTCCTCGACCAACTCCCAGGCGATGAGGCCGTACTTTCAGGGCTCCTTCAACCAGGGATCCTTCAGGTCGGACAGGTCCTACCAGACCAACAGAGGTAGATCGTACCAAGGCCGCCGCCCCTTCAGAGGAGGCAACAGGGGCTTTAGGAAGAACAAATGACTCTCAATGCGGGATCCCCTTAGGCGGCAAGTTGCGGCTTTTTCCGGACATCTGGGAAACCACTTCATCGGACGCGTGGGCAACATCTACGGTTTCCCAGGGTCTGCAGATCGAGTTCATTCGACCCCCCCCAGCGCTTCCTACCTTGTCGTATCCCGTCAGATCCGCAAAAGCGGAAACTCCTACTCCAAGAGGTGTCTCACCTCATAGAGATAGGGGCCATAGAGGAGGTACCCTTGGCTCATCAAGGCAGGGGATTTTACTCGGCAATTTTCCTCGTGCCAAAATCCTCAGGAGGAGTACGTATGATCCTCAACCTTCGGCAGTTGAATCTCTATGTGAAATACAGGAGATTCAAGATGCATTCACTAAGGTCCATCCTGGCCTCCATAAGACAAAACGACTTTATGACATCCATAGACTTGAAGGAAGCCTACCTTCATGTACCCATATTTCCGCATCACAGGCAATTCCTGAGGTTCTACCTCAACGGCACACACTTCCAATACAAGGTGATGCCCTTTGGCCTTTCTTCCGCTCCCAGGACGTTCACAAAATTACTGGACGTCCTCACAGCAAGTCTCAGACGCCAGTCGGTACGCGTGATGGCGTATCTCGACGATATCGTCATTCTGTCAAAGACCAGAGAACAAGCATACAGAGACTCACTATTGACAATCCAGACATTACAAGACCATGGCTTTAGAGTCAACTGGTCCAAGAGCCATCTAACACCGACACATCGCCTCGCCCACTTGGGCACCACTATAGACTCCAACCTGGGGATGGTTTTCCTGTCCCAGGAAAGACAAAGAACAATCAGGACTCTGATAGGGGAACTGGGACTTCAACGTTACCCCACTCTTGCCCTGCTGTCAAGGATCCTAGGAACCCTAGTCTCATGTATCGATATAGTGCCATGGGTGAGACACCATCTATGTCCTCTCCAATGGTTCCTGCTGCCATATCAGAGACACAAGACCAGCCACTCTCACAGGAGAGTTTCCCTCAGTCCCAGGGTTCGCAACTCTCTACATTGGTGGAGGTCCCCTTCACTGACCAAAGGCTCCACATTCCTGGACAGGGAACTTGTTACAATAACAACGGACGCCAGTTTGACAGGGTGGGGAGCTCACCTCTCTTCACATATGGTTCAGGGACTCTGGGATCCTCAGGACCTAATAGAAATCAACATAAATTTCCTAGAACTGAAGGCTGTTTCATTAGCCCTCCACAGCCTAGCTCATTTAGTACGGGGCTGCCATGTACGCATCCTTACCGACAACGTCTCCACACGTTCCCACATCAACCGACAGGGGGGAACACGGTCACGACGGTTAATGGAAGAGTTAACATCGCTTCTCAGATGGGCAGAGACGAATCTGGCCTCGCTATCGGCGGAACATATCTCGGGCGTGGAGAATGTGTGGGCGGACTGGCTCAGCCGTCAGACACTCGACCCGAGCGAATGGCGACTGGACCCCGAGATCTTTCAGGAGGCGGTGAGGAGATTCGGGGAGCCGGTGATAGACTTGTTTGCTACCAACTTAAACACCCAACTTCCCCGCTTCTTCTCTCGTTACCCGACCCCGGGCGCGGAGGGAGTGGATGCCTTAACCCTTCAATGGCCTCTGGGCCTCCTATACGCGTTTCCGCCGCTTTCCATCCTCCCCAGAGTGATAAGGAAGATTCTGGAGGAGAGAGCGGAAGTGATATTGATAGCTCCGTTTTGGCCCCGTCGCATATGGTTCGCAGACCTGGTGCAGCTATCGAGGTCGCCCAGCTGGAAAATACCGGATCAACGGATTTCTCTGACACAAGGGTCCTTCTCGCACCCGGAACCACAGTGGTGGCAGCTAACCGTGTGGCGCTTGAGCGGGAGTATCTAAAACAACAAGCTCTACCTGACACGGTCATTGACACCATACAAGCTGCCCGACGGCCATCCACGAGACGCATCTACCAGGCAACTTGGGCGGCCTTCCACAAATTCTGTGAGCAACGGCAGTTAGACCCTCAGAGGGCGTCACCGCAGGTGGTGTTAACCTTCCTGCAGGCAGGACTGGACAAGGGCCTTGCCCCTAATACCTTATGCCGTCATGTCGCCGCTCTGGCCACCATTCTTCCAACAGACAGTTTCCGGTCGCTAACCAGACATCCCTGGATCAGAGACTTTCTGAAAGGAGCGGCCAATCTCAAACCACCAGTGATTCATCGTTTTCCTTCTTGGGACCTTCCCTTAGTGTTGCACGCATTGACAGGTCCTCCATTTGAACCCATACGCCAGATTTCGTTGAGGTTGCTGACTCTTAAAACCGCCTTCCTGGTTGCAATCACCTCAGCCAGGAGGGTCTCTGAGATCGCCGCCTTGTCCACAAGACCGGACCTTTGTAGGTTTGAACCTAACAGGGTAGTGCTTAGACTAGATCCGGCGTTTATCCCAAAGGTAAACACCCCCTTTCACAGTATTCAGGATATCATACTGCCGGACTTCTGTACTCGTGGAACTCACCCATCAATTTTGAGGTGGCACAAACTGGACGTGAGACGAGTCCTAAAAATTTATGTTAGAAGGACTCAACCTGTTAGAACGTCAGAGGCCCTGTTCATGTCCTTTTCCACTAGAAGCAGGGGTACCAAAGTATCTTCCCCAACTATCAGTCGATGGTTGAGGGAATGTATTTCAGAGGCATATAAGACTAAAGGATCCCCAGTTCCTCCGGGGATAACAGGACATTCAACTCGAAGTGCTGCTGCTTCATCGGCCTGGCGTACCCAGGCATCCTTAGAGTACATATGTAGAGCGGCCACGTGGGCAGCTCCGTCAACCTTTATCAAACATTATAGGATTGACTCCTTTGCCTCAGAGGAAGCTGCGTTTGGGAGGAGGGTGCTGCAAGGGGTCTGTTCATATGAGGAACCCCTGGTCCAGTCCTGTCCCTCCCTGTGATTATAACTTGGGCATATCCCATCTTGGACTCTCCTTGCAAGTGCATTGGAGAAAGACCGTTGAACTTACCTGAACGGTCTTCTCGATGCACTGCAAGGAGAGTCCAAACCCTCCCGACTCTGGGACCAGGGTTACTGTGGGGGTTTGAATTTCATAGTTTGGTGTTTGAACGTTAAATTGTTTAATAAATGGTTTTGCTTTACTGCTCCTTCGCCTTACTTTAGACTGGAGGGCTAAAGGGGGGGGAGGCGGTGCCTGCCTAATAATTATTTAAATTAAAACTCAGTCCCAACCAATCAGACTGAAGTATAACCCATCTTGGACTCTCCTTGCAGTGCATCGAGAAGACCGTTCAGGTACGTTCAACGGTCTTTTTCCAAGCCCTAAGTCTTTGTAGAATTTTTTTTCATTGCTCTAACTTGCTCCAAAAGTTTCTTTCCAGCCCTAACCAGATGCTAACGATGTTCCCAGTTCTTACACACTTGCAAGCTCTTTCACTGTTACTCTCTGTGAATGTTTTCCAAAATCTGTCTTTGTAGGGTTTTTAAAATAAATTCTACTTGCTCAGAATTTTTCTTTCCAACCCTAACCAGGTTCTAACTCTAATGTTCCCAGCTCTTACTGGCTTGTAAGCTTTTTCATTGTTACTTTCTCCAAATAAGGGTTTTTTAAAGCCCTAACCAGGGAATAAAATAATATGTTGAAACTGACCAGACTAAGAATGCTATCCAATGAATATATGGTAAGCAGATTTCTTTCCCTATTTCCCTGCCCAAAAGTTAAGGTGTGTCTTATGCTCCGGTATGTCTTATACTCCAAAAAAATACAATAAATAGGTGCCTTATATTGCCTAGACTTTAATTCCTACAATTCCTACTCAATATAGCTAAGAATTCTGAGATTATTAAAAGTAGTAAAATTTATCCAAACACATCAAACTGCAAGTATTTATAACTAAGCATTATATGTATAAACTAGAACAGTGATGGCGAACCTATGACATGCGTGTCAGCACTGACACGCGTAGCCATTTTCGGTGACACACGGCTGGAGAAACGGGGAGCTTTAGGGCAGCAGTCCCCAAACTACGGCCTGCTGAGGCCATTTACCCGGCCCCCGGCAACGTATGAGATTTTACCATAAGCTCCCGAATCTCCCCTCCACTCTGCTGCTGAGCGTCTGGGGGCGGCAAGGAAGAAAGCCAGGGGGCGGGGAGGAAAGCACCCTATGGCAGAGCAGCAGCAGTTCCTCTCCCTGAAGGTGAGAAAGAAATTGGCCAATTGCAGGCCCGCTTTCCTCCCCACCCCCTGGCTTTCCTCCTCCTCCTCCTCCTCCTCCTCCAGACGCTCACTGCAGACCGTCTTGGTCCCTCCAGTGCCGCTTTTTTACTTCTTCGCCGCCCCGCGGGAAGCCTGGAAGCCCTGCAAGAGCGGCTGGAGGGGGCCATAAGCAAGCCATCAGAACCCCCGTGCACTAACTTGTTGACGGCCATGCCATCCCGGATCGCAGGGAGGGGAGCTCTTCTCCCGCCAAGCGACGGCGAGGCCCTCCCAATGCTTGCCCGCCCAGGCCCCGCACTTGGAGCCGGGGCGACGGGCCTAGCCTCAGCTTACTTGGCCCCGGCGCGGCCAAAGCGTGGGGCGGAGTAGGCGGCGGCTGCTTCAGACCCGCCCCCGAGCTGAGCTTCCTTTGGCTTCCTTCGAGGCAAAGCTGCAAAGCTCACCTGCTGCCTCGAAGGAAGCCAAAGGAAACTCAGCTCAATGAGGATCAGCTGTTCGTCTCTTCAAGCTGCTGCCGCCCACTGCGGAGATCCCTTCGCCCGAACAGAGGCGACGGCGGTGGGTTCAAGGGACCAACAGCCGGTCCTTTTCGGGGCTGTGTTGTTGCAGCGTCTGAGGCCGCCGCCGCCTCCAGGCGAAGGGATCTCCGCAGTGGGCGACAGCGGCAGCTTTAAGGGACCAACAGCCGGTCCTTTTCGGGGCTGCGTTGTTGCAGCCTCCGAGGCCGCCCACCGAGGAGATCCCTTCGCCTGGAGGCGGAGGCAGCAGCGGCCTCAGACGCTGCAACAACGCAGCCCCGAAAAGGACCAGCTGTTGGTCCCTTGAACCCCCCGCCGCCGCCTCTGTTCGGGCGCCCCCCCCCCCAGGAAAGAGTTGCAGCAGGAAAGCAGCGCATTTGAAAAGTGCGCTGCTTTCCCGTAAAGCTGGCTTTCCTGGCTGGCACAGGGCTTTCCCGGGCAGCTGGCTTGAGTCTTGTGCCGGTTAGCAAAGCCGTCTGCCCGCCGGAGACGTGGAGAGAAAGAAGGGAAAAAGAGGGAGGGAAAGAGGAGAGGAAAGAAGGAGGGAGGGAGGGAAGGGAGAGAAAAGTGAACGAGAGGGAGAGAGAAAGGGAGGAAGAGAGGAAGGAAGGAAGAGATAAAGGAGAAGAGGAAGAGGAAGAGGAAAAATGAGAGGAGGAGGAAGAGGAGGAAAAGGAGAGGAAGAGGAGGAGGAAAAGGAGAGGAGGAGAAAGCGGAAGAGGAGAAGAAGAAGGAAGAGCAGGAGAAGGAGAACCAGAAGGAAATGGAGGAGATGAAGAGGAGGAGGAAATGGAGAGGAAGAGGAGGAGAAAAAGGAGAGAAGGAGGAAGAGAAGGAGGAGGAGAAAGAAAAGGAGAAGAGGAAGAGGAAGATGAAAAATGAGAGGAGGAAAAGGAGAGGAAGAGTAGGAGAAAAAGGAGAGGAGGAGGAAGAGGAGGAAAAGGAGAGGAAGAGGAGGAGGAAAAGGAGAGGAGGAGGAAAAGGAGAGGAGGAGGAAAAGGAGAGGAAGAGGAGGAGAAAAAGGAGAGGAGGAGGAGGAGAAAGAAAAGGAGAAGAGGAAGAGGAGAAATGAGAGGAGGAGGAAGAGGAGGAAAAGGAGAGGAAGAGGAGGAGAAAAAGGAGAGGAGGAGGAAGAGGAGGAAAAGGAGATGAAGAGGAGGAGAAAAAGGAGAGGAGGAGGAAGAGGAGGAAAAGGAGAGGAAGAGTAGGAGAAAAAAGAGAGGAGGAAAAGGAGAGGAAGAGGAGGAGAAAAAGGAGAGGAGGAGGAGAAAGAAAAGGGGAAGAGGAAGAGGAGAAATGAGAGGAGGAGGAAGAGGAGGAAAAGGAGAGGAAGAGGAGGAGAAAAAGGAGAGGAGGAGGAAGAGGAGGAAAAGGAGATGAAGAGGAGGAGAAAAAGGAGAGGAGGAGGAAGAGGAGGAAAAGGAGAGGAAGAGGAGGAGAAAAAGGAGAGGAGGAGGAAGAGGAGGAAAAGGAGAGGAAGAGGAGGAGAAAAAGGAGAGGAGGAGGAGGAGAAAGAAAAGGAGAAGAGGAAGAGGAGAAATGAGAGGAGGAGGAAGAGGAGGAAAAGGAGAGGAAGAGGAGGAGGAAAAGGAGAGCAGGAGGAAGAGGAGGAAAAGGAGATGAAGAGGAGGAGGAAGAGGAGGAAAAGGAGAGGAAGAGGAGAGGAGGAGGAAGAGAAGGGCTAGGAGAAAGAAAAGCAGAAGAGGAAGAGGAAAAATGAGAGGAGGAGGAAGAGGAGGAAAAGGAGAGGAAGAGGAGGAGGAAAAGGAGAGGAGGAGAAAAAAGCAGGAGAAGAAGAGTAGGAGAAAAAGGAGAGGAGGAGGAAGAGGAGGAGGAAAAGGAGAGGAAGAGAAGGAGGAGGAGAAAGAAAAGCAACAGATGAAGAGGAGGAGAAAAAGGAGAGGAGGAGGAAGAGGATGAAAAGGAGAGGAAGAGTAGGAGAAAAAGGAGAGGAAGAGGAGGAGGAAAAGCAGAGGAGGAGGAAGAGGAGGAGGAGAAAGAAAAGGAGAAGAGGAAGAAGAGGAAAAATGAGAGGAGGAGGAAGAGGAGGAAAAGGAGAGGAAGAGGAGGAGGAAAAGGAGAGGAGGAGGAGGAAGAGAAGGAGGAGGAGAAAGAAAAGCAGGAGCGGAAGAGTAGGAGAAAAAGGAGAGGAGGAGGAAGAGGAGGAAAAGGAGAGGAAGAGGAGGAGAAAAAGGAGAGGAGGAGGAGGAGAAAAAGGAGAGGAGGAGGAAGAGAAGGAGGAGGAGAAAGAAAAGGAGAAGAGGAAGAGGAAATATGAGAGGAGGAGGAAGAGGAGGAAAAGTAGAGGAGGAGGAGGAGGAGGAAAAGGAGAGGAGGAGGAAGAGAAGGAGGAGGAGAAAGAAAAGCAGGAGAGGAAGAGTAGGAGAAGAGTAGGGGAGAGGGAGAGGGAGGGGAAGAGGGGAAGGAAGGAAAAGAGAAAAAGAGAAAAAAGTGGAAGGAAGAGAGAAGGAAAGAAAGGAAGAGAGAGAGTGAGAGAGAGCAAGAAAGAAAGAGTGAGAGATGAGAGAGGAAGGAAGAGAGTGAGAGAGAGTGAGAGTGTTTTTTTCTCAAGGTGACACACCACCCGAGTTATGCTCGGTTTTTTGGCGAATTTTGACACACCAAGCTCAAAAGGTTGCCCATCACTGAACTAGAAAATGAGGAGGAGAAAGAAAAGGAGAAGAGGAAGAGGAAGAGGAGAAATGAGAGGAGGAGGAAGAGGAGGAGAAAAAGGAGAGCAGGAGGAAGAGGAGGAAAAGAAGAGGAAGAGGAGGAGAAAAAGGAGAGGAGGAGGAAGAGGAGGAAAAGGAGAGGAAGAGGAGGAGGAAAAGGAGAGGAGGAGGAAGAGAAGGACTAGGAGAAAGAAAAGGAGAAGAGGAAGAGGAAAAAGGAGAGGAGGAAGAAGAGGAGGAAAAGGAGAGGAAGAGGAGGAGGAAAAGGAGAGGAGGAGAAAGAAAAGCAGGAGAAGAAGAGTAGGAGAAAAAGGAGAGGAGGAGGAAAAGGAGGAGGAAAAGGAGAGGAAGAGGTAGAGAAGGAGGAGGAGAAAGAAAAGCATGAGATGAAGAGGAGGAGAAAAAGGAGAGGAGGAGGAAGAGGATGAAAAGGAGAGGAAGAGTAGGTGAAAAAGGAGAGGAGGAGGAAAAGGAGAGGAAGAGGAGGAGGAAAAGCAGAGGAGGAGGAAGAGGAGGAGGAGAAAGAAAAGGAGAAGAGGAAGAAGAAGAGGAAAAATGAGAGGAGGAGGAAGAGGAGGAAAATGAGAGGAAGAGGAGGAGGAAAAGGAGAGGAGGAGGAGGAAGAGAAGGAGGAGGAGAAAGAAAAGCAGGAGAGGAAGAGTAGGAGAAAAAGGAGAGGAGGAGGAAGAGGAGGAAAAGGAGAGGAAGAGGAGGAGAAAAAGGAGAGGAGGAGGAAAAGGAGAGGAAGAGGAGGAGAAAAAGGAGAGGAGGAGGAAGGGAAGGAGGAGGAGAAAGAAAAGGAGAAGAGGAAGAGGAAAAATGAGAGGAGGAGGAAGAGGAGGAAAAGGAGAGGAGGAGGAGGAGGAGGAAAAGGAGAGGAGGAGGAAGAGAAGGAGGAGGAGAAAGAAAAGCAGGAGAGGAAGAGTAGGAGAAGAGTAGGAGAGAGAGAGAGGGAGGGGAAGAGGGGAAGGAAGGAAAAGAGAAAAAGAGAAAAAAGTAGAAGGAAGAGAGAAGGAAAGAAAGGAAGAGAGAGAGTGAGAGAGAGCAAGAAAGAAAGAGTGAGAGATGAGAGAGGAGGGAAGAGAGTGAGAGAGAGTGAGAGTGTTTTTTTCTCAAGGTGACACACCACCCGAGTTATGCTCGGTTTTTTGGCGAATTTTGACACACCAAGCTCAAAAGGTTGCCCATCACTGAACTAGAAAATGATAAGTTTTTCAAAAAACAACTTAAAGAATATTTTAAATGTCATAGTTGGCACATAATTTCATTCAAGCATCTTGTTTTTTTGGATGCAACTCAATTTTACGATTTTCATTTCAAAATGTGTTTGTATTTAAAAGGGAAATTGTTCATATGGCTTACACTATATATCCAGACATTTGAAAAAACATTAATCAAGATGTCATTTAAAGCAAATTTATAATGTTTCAAGAATTTAGAGCGATTTTCTAGACTTATTTAATTTATGGTCTGCTCAGATCCTAAGTGATGCTGTGCAATTTGCAATTAAAACCTCAGCATATAAGAAGATCAAAATAAATCATATAATAGAAAATCAACCAAATAATATAAAAAAAAAAAAAAGAGGATCCAAAGACTGTCTCTAATATTTATCTTGTAACTTGGCTCATCATCTATATTTTCATTAAATTATTTTGAGGATAATGAATATTAAATTCTCATATAATTGGTTTAGATTAAATCCTTTTCTTTTGTTTCCCCCCTTTTCTCTTCTATAGCACGAAGCATTGTCAAGAAATTGAAAGAAAATGTGACTGCCATCTCAGATTTTGATTAAATTTGGCACATAATTTCTTTATCACATAAAACTATGCTATGCAAAATTTTAGTTCAAAAGACTAAAAATTGGGAGCTCTAGGAGACCTCAAGTAAAGGATTACAAAATGGCGAGTCAGCAAAAATGAAATTTTGGGCCCACTTCCAGAAACTGTAAACTTCAACAGTTTCAGTAGTATGTTGAAGATATTTGGAGAACCTGCACACCTTATAAGGCTTTATAAACTGGCAGAACCCCATGTACCTAGTACATAAGAACATAAGAAGAGCCGTGCTGAATCAGGCCAAAGCTTATCAAGTCCGGCATTCTGTGTCACACAGTGGCCCACCAATTGTACATGGGGATCCTGAGCAGAAAGAGAAGGCAAAACAAATGGTACTCAAGGGAATCCTGCCTACCTCAGCCAACATAGAGGGAGCACATGGTCGTTCGTTTCAATAACCACCGATACACTTGTCATCCATGAATCTGTCTAATCCTGCCTTGAAGCTATCAAGGCTGACAGCTGTCATGACCTCTTCTGGAAGTGAATTCCATAAACCAATGATCCTCTGAGTGAAGAAACATTTCCCTTGATTTGTCCTCACTTTCTTAACTATGAGCTTTAGGGAGTGCCCCCTAAAAAGAATTTTTCTCTATCCACCTATTCTATCCCATGCATGATTTTATAGACTTCGATCAAGTCATCCCTTAAACGCTGTCTTTCAAGGCTGAAGAGACCTAGTTTGATAAGGGAGGTGTTCCATTTCCTTGATCATACTTTTTAAAAAATAAATAGACCTTTATTACAGTCAAAGACTATCAATATAATATTTTTTTTAAAAAAATCCTTATTATCTTTCTTGAGGTGCGGCATATAAATCCAATAAATCTAAATCTAAATCTATTATTTTTAATATTCTTTGCTATAAGCTCCTCAAAATCTCTCTTGGCTTTCTTGACTATCGCCTTGCATTTGGTCTGCCAGAGTTTGTGATCCTTCCTGTTCTCGGTAGGAAGCGCCTTCCATTTCTTAAATGAATTTTTCTTCTTTCCAATAACCTCCTTTGCCTCATTCGTAAGCCATACTCATATCCTCTTGAACTTTCCAGTCCTCTTTCTTCTTTTAGGAATGCATTTTATTTGAGCCTTTTGTAAGGTATTTTTAAACAGTTTCCAAGCATTTTGGAGGGATTTGACTTTTTTTTATTGTTCCTTTTAGTTTCTTCTTTTCTATTTTCCTCATTTTGGCAAAATTCCCTCTGTGAAAGTTTAAGGTCTCTATGTTTGTTTTCACTGACAATTTACTATCCATGGTTAAGTTGAAGGTCATTGTGTTGTAATTGCTAGTTCCTATGGGCTCGGTTACAAAGACATCATGAACAAATCCTGTTCATTAGTTAGAACCAAGTCCAGGATCCCTTATCAGTTTTCTTATTTTTTACATGGTTCAGGCTCAAACTGCAACACCCCCCCCCCCCCCACCCAAATGAATTTACAGCAATCTTCAGGCTACTGTAGTTTAAAAACTACTTGACCTTTCAGGTTGATTTTTGGCAGGTATGCTAAGTGCACAGCTGTAATGAGGACTTCCAATTTGCAGAACTTTCCTTCAAGTCGTTGAAAAAGATATGAGTTCAAAGTTGGTATATAATGTGTTTTTGCCAAATTTTGGCTATCTTTGATGCTCTGATCCTATGGGACAGCTTTAATCCTTTTCAATTTAGCACCATTAGAAAGAGCAGATTCTCTTCTTTAGGAATATATTGTTTTAAGTTTGGTGTCTTTTCATATAAGGGTCCAAAAAAGTGGGGGTTTTGTCAGCATTGTTCACGATAGAGGAAACGGGCCCATTGATGTTTCTAATGGCTGTATTAGTCAATTAGTGCTTTAAACATGTGTTGATCCATGGTGACTATGCCACTACCATTTCATTTTAGGAAATGGCAACCTCATCACCAAGAGGTCACATCCAACAGCCAGGCATGCCCAGCCATAGGTGGGGCATTTGGCAGATTCCCAAACCTGAAGGTGGACATCTTACACCAGGTTCCCAAGCCTCTTTTGAGAGTCTTTGCCTAGTTTCCCAAGCCTAAAGAAGGTGTCTTAATGGTTCCCAAGCTATAGAGACAACCATTTTTCACTGATATTTTTAGCTACATTTTTTGGTAATTTATACTGTCGTCCAAGTGCTGTAGTTGCTTGTACTGGAAGAACTGCTAAATATGCTGTTCAGGAATCCAACGGGAATTTCTTCTGCTAGACCAATGAAATGATTGTGCAAGCCCACATGGATGCATAAAGTTGATCAAGACATCATGTTTTTCAAATGATGTGTCACATACTTTGCCAATCTACCATTCGTTGTCATAAACACAAGCAACATACTGACCAAGCTGAAGTTCAGGCACATTTATCCCAGGTACACTCACTGCGTCCTCTGACTTACAAAGCTTAGCAACAAATGAGGAAGACTCATTTGACACTACTTAATGAAAATTGATTCAAGTCAACTGGAATAAAATGGTGATTTTCACGAATTCCAGCAACTGTATAAGCTTTACTGAATCTTTTCTCTTGCACAGATCGTGAAGATTCAATTTCATCCTTGGAAACAAAAATGAACTTGATTTTATTTATTTTTTGTTTGCAGAATTCAAACAAGTTTTGTGCTGCGAGAATTTGGCTTTTTTTAGGTTGTTGCAAACTAGCCTGAGCTGCTAGTCGCTTTGTTGTACCATCTATGGCATCACATAGAGACTTGCTATGGCTTGCGCCAAAGAAATTCCACTGTGTTCTTATTCCAAAATCTTTTTGATGATAGCACAAGTTGGCAAAGTTTTTGAAGTTCTTATATTGTGCAGCTGAGCCATCACTGAAGTATGTTACATAATTTATTTCACCAATTGTGCTTTTCAAGAACATGATCAATTTTCCAAGAATGCATGTACAGCAACTATATCATGTTGCAAGTTGTCACTTATTATGCAAACACTTATGCACTGAATTTCACCTGAAGCATCACAGCAGTAAACAAAAAATTGATGTAGTGTAGCTTGACTGTTGTCCCAGTGAAAACCTTGAATAGCATTTTGGACAGTGAATGAGTAGTTTTCAGCAAAGTCCATCAGAACAATTTCATAAGGATTTAGGTTTTCTTTTACAGTTTTTAAATATTGTGTCTGATGCTTGGAAATGTAATGGTGAATTGTCAATGCAAGCACTGAAACAAAATAATCAACAGACATAATTATAGCCTCCATTGTGGTGCGATATGTATGGATCCACTGCTTAAACTCAATTTGTTCATCTGCGTAAGCATCACTATACACTTCTGTCAGTTAATTTTTAAGCATATCTTTACCTGAACATATTTCACACCTGTGAAGCATGTATTCTTTGCTTTCCAAATTGCACACAGTTTTATCCATCAGAGATTTCAGCAGATGGCTTCCAGCAGGCATAAGCTTCACATTTTGGTGAATGATACAAACGCACACTGAATGCATACCTGGTGAGCCAACAGTGACACACCATTTGGGCCTTAATTTGCAAAATTTGGAAAAACCCGCTTTTGGCCCATTTCGGCTACTATATTCAACATACATTTCTTTCAGGTTGCTAAGCAGCAAGCGCTTTTGCATTTGAATTTTTTAGTGCCAGATATGACAGATACAAAATCTTTTTTCCCTGGGCACAGTCTACTAAATTCATCATTGTCAAAGAAGGCAATAACTTTCTTTTTTGGTTATCTTTTTTCTTGTCTGGTTTGCTCAGAATTCCATAGACTGTTTTCAGAGTTCATGCTCTTTTAACCATTCTTGTTGAAACCATGAATTCTGAGTCTGTTCTTTCAATAGACCAGCTTTTTGGTGTCAATGTTAGCATTTGCAGTTTTTCTGTACTATCTTTTGATACTTGTATTTTGTTCTTCAGCTTGGTTAGCAAGTCATCGTAATCAGCATGTTTGTCACATTTCTGACTTGTAGCTTGGGTTTCAAACTCATTCGGGTCAAAACCACGAGCAACTGCAATATGACTGCTAAAAGTATTTTGCACTTTCTTGATTTTGTGCTTGGTATAGCCTCGTATATCTCACTTGCTGACTTTTCTGACCTGTAATGGAGTAATGGCAATAGAATTCAAACTTTTGTTAAGATTGCCTGAAATATCAATGTGTTCATCATTTGCTGATGTTGAACATGATAAAGAATCAGTAGTTTTGTTATTGGCTTCTTTTCAACAAGATGGACTTAGTTTCTGACCTGGGACAAATATTTTGCTTGTTGGCCTGCTAGTGTTACGCACTTTTTTGCTTTATGACAACTTTTGGAAAAAGGGTTACAGCAGGTTCTTTGCAAAGATTCAAACCTTGTCGGAAATAAGGCTTCATGATGAAGGCAAATAGTTGACTCAGCATCGAAAAGTTGTCCAGGACGCTCTTGCAACAACTTCTGTTGATCAGGTGGAAGCACTTCAATTAATTTCAAACCTTTACTTCTATTGTACGTCAGTAAATAACAATCTGATGTAGTTGAATGACCAATTAAGCAAAGAGGAAATTCATCTGATCCTTCTGAATCCATTGCTGAGCATTCACATCAATTTGAACAAATAATCACAACCCAGAACAGTTTCTACTTGTGTGCACACTGCTATCTTTCTAAGTTATAATGCAAACAAGCCTTATATTCTTTGCAACTTGTAGCAAGGATGCAGTTAAAAAGACAAAACCAGCAACAGTCAATTCCGCCTTGCAACAACATAGTCCACCAATCAGAAGGTCGGCCAACATAACTAGCTGAAGAAGGTTTCTTCAAACATGTTATGAAACCTGGCCTCACTCTTCCATTTCCTAGCGAACATTCCTGTTTTTTAGTTTTCTTGAACATAATCTTATAACATAATGTGTTCTTTATTTTTAAAAAATGCTGCTTATTGAAAAAAGAATCACTTTTACTGCACTTGTATCAAGGGTGCAGTGCAGAAATCACAGGCTGCCCACAAACAGTTGAGGACATTTTTCCAATCCTTATATGAAGAGACACCAAAATTAAAACAAAATATTTTAAAAGAAGAGAATCTGCTCTCTAATGGTGCTAAATTGAAGAAGATTGAAGCTGTCAAACAGGGCATAAAAGATAGCCAAAATTTGGCAAAAACCCGTTAAATACCAACTTTGAACTCTTATATTTTTTCAACAACTTGAAGGAAAGTGCTGTGAACTGGAAGTCCTCACTGCAGCTGCGTACTTAGTATACCTGCCAAAAATCAACCTGAAAGGCCAAGTAATGTTTAAACTACAGCAGCCTGAAGATTGTTGTAAATTCATTTTTGAGGCTTTTTTTTTTTTTTTGGCAAAGTTTGAGCCGGAACCATGTAAAGAGGACTAGGTACATGAGGTTTTGCCAGTTTATAAAGCCTTACAAGGTGTGCAGGTTCTCCAAACATACTACTGAAACTGCCACATTTACAGCTTCTGGAAGTTGGTCCCAAATCTCATTTTTGCTGACTCAGCATTTTACAATCCTTTATTTGAGGTCTCCTAAAACTCCCAATTTTTAGTCTTTTGAACTAAAATTTTTCATAGCATAGGTTTATATCATAAAGAAACTATGTGTCAAATTTCATCAAAATCTGAGATGGTAAGGTGGGGATGATTTTTAAAATTGGTCCACTTGACATTGCAATTGTTAAGCAAACAAGATGTTTTTTATGGAAACTGGGAAAAAAAATCTTACAAATTGCCATCACATGATCTCAGGATGGTGCAACCAGCCATAAAGTTGAGCTGGTGGCCATGTGCCCAAAATATGTCAGACTATCAGGAGAAATATTTTATGATGATCAGAAATGTTTTACAGGTCATAAAGTACTTCTTTCAAGACCATCATAATTTCACGGTCATAAAAAGACTGATCACAAGTCGAAGACTATCACTATGGTTGATATTAAATAATTTAGTGGTGTTTTTTAAATGCAAAATAAACAACTGACTGCTGGCTATTCATTAGTTTCTAAATTTAGGTGTTTGTAATTGAGAAGATATTTTAAAGCAGCGACCTCTAATCTTTTGGGTGCCAAGGACCACTTTCATAGGGGGTAGTTTTCCCAGGGACTGGGGTGTATGGGGGGGGGGGTATTTGGTTTGTATACTGCCTGGGTCCTGTGTGTCCATGGATGGTGCTCGCTCACTTAGGTGGCCCAGTTTTTGGTGGGCTGTGGATGGTGTTGGTCATGGCCCAGGGCTTGGGGACCCCTGTATTAAAGGACACAAGTAATGTTGAATTATATTTTGTTTTACTTTTAAAGTAGAAAATATGTGAGGTTTTTCATTTTTTTAAAGTATTAGATATAAGCAGATTGACAGAAATATTTTTTTGTGTAGTAAGAACTTGTAATGGATTTTTAAAATCCATGTTTTACATGGTAAACATCTAGCTGAATAATTTACTAAATATTTAGCCTGAATTTTTTAGATACGTTACTTACTTAGGTGGAGATGCAACCTTAAACAGAAGTATGTGTCATCAAATAGATGAAAAAGATTTCCAACTCCATTTACTGAGAGACGTATTAACTATATTTGAAAAGGTAAAAAAAGGATTCCTAAAATAAATGTTGAATCATTTTTATTTTTATTTTATTTTCTTAAAGCAGACTAATTTCCTGTCTGCACACTCAGCCCGGGATGAAGCTGCAAGATTGGAAGAGCGTAGGGGAGTGATTGAATTTCATGTGGTTGGAAATTCCTTAAATCAAAAACCAAATAAAAACATTATGATGTGGCTGGTTGGCTTACAAAATGTATTCTCGCATCAGCTACCCAGAATGCCAAAAGAGTATATTACTCGTCTAGTCTTTGATCCGTGAGTATCATCTCTGGTTTCTTTTTCAAAGGGAAAGGTAGAACAAGAAAGGGGATAATATTTATTGAATATTTTTAAAAGTGGAAAACAAGCTTTTAAATCTAGGGACTGTTGATTTGGGACTTTGAACAACAGTAACAACAAGGAAGTTGACAAATTAGCTATTAGCTAGGTTTCTGTTTGGCTAAGTGTAGTGGTTGTAATTTTTTTGAAAAAATTCTTAAACTTTGGACAGGCTAAAATATTGAGCCAAAGATTAGGATTCACATTTAGTGATTCATTGTAAAGTTTGTTCCAAATAATAAGAAACTGGAAATACTTAATTTTTCACAAAGATGATATATCATTAGAACAGGAATGAGGAAAATTTGGGCAATTAATGCTCCCCTCCAAAATGTTCTCTGGAAAATTAATGTTTACTCTTCAAAATTATGACAATAAGATGTCCCTAGCACTGCCTCTTTAAAAACCCTTTTTATCTGCTTAGTAACTATACTTAAAATCCTTTAAGACACAAGACATGGCTATCTGTAAGATTGCCTGCCTCCAATTAACTCTGTTTGCCCCATGACATCAAGCAGAAGGATGAGCATGCTTCAAGTCTCTTTCATGAAAACAAATGTTACCCATTTGTGACCTAAGGAGTGTGCCTTCTCTGTGATACATCTGGGCATTTGTTTCAAAAGATTTGGAACATTATCAAGATAATTGTTTTTTGCAGTTTGAAATTTATAGAGTATAAAAAATGTGTTGAAAAGATTGTCAGAAAAGGATACCTGCCAGAAACCAAGACAGTCAGGAAGAAGCATTCTTCATTTTTCTGGCAAGCTTCCACAAAAACTACTATCCTTTTCACTCAGTCACATATAATTCAAACTATGCTAGGAGTATTTTAGAAGTTTATATGGACCCTACTAGTAACATGAATGAGAGTGTGACAGACCTGGGCCAGAGTGTGATTGATGTGGATCAAAAATTGCCTCCCTGTGTTTGTGAAACAAGTAACCCAATTGATTTAGAGGAGATAGGAATGCCTACAATTCTGGTAAAGGCTTGAATGATGATAGACTACAGGCTGAAAATCCAATTCTTCCCAGTCAGACTAGGAAGACTTTTAGTTTTCCTTCTCTCTGGAAACAGGACACAAAATAGAAGTTTGCATTATTCAATAGAGCTGTTTCCATCTTGAAGAAATGAGTTGTTATTCCAGTATAATAAGATGGGACACGAGATAATCATTTGAAAGGGAGCTTAGAAAATGCAATCAGAATATTTTACATTGACGTAGTATCAGTTTTCTGGACACCTTCTTTGGAAAATAAAATCTAATCTAAAGCAAAATCTATGCAAAAATATTCTCTTTATAATCATTATGGCTATGAAGGTACCAGTGGTGGGCATCATTAATAAGTATATTAATCACTTTAATTTATTTATTTATTATTGTCATTGTACATTGTATCTGAACAAAATTCACATAATGCCCAAAGACCAGGCCCAACACACACAACAATCCTAAAAACATGCCTCCATCCAGCATAAATTCTCCACCATGAGGAACCCAAGCATCCACACAAAAGATCAAGTAATACTGTCCAACAGCTCACTGATGGTAACCCTGTAGTTCATTGTTAAGTGATTGTAGCTCTGGGATAATAAGTATTCGGAAAATGTGTGATCCGAGTTTTAATTGTTCTGTATCTTTCTTCCTACTGAAGTCAATTATAAGTTCTTTAGTTTTTTTGGTGTTAGGTGTAAGATTATTTTCTTTACACTTCAGTGTCAGTTATATATGGTTTATATGTCAAAATGTATAATACAGGAAACACAAGACCCTTGTATTAATAAAGGATGGTCGTGTGATTGGCGGTATCTGTTTCCGGATGTTTCCATCTCAAGGATTTACAGAAATAGTTTTCTGTGCTGTGACTTCTAATGAACAAGTCAAGGTAAAAGTAATATTAATGGCAATATCAAGCATGTATTGTATAAGGCACAGCAGGGATGGATTCTAAATTAACTTGTTGCCAGTTTGCTTCCTTCCCTGCCACATGGCTGCATGCTTTGGGCACACAGGCATGCAAAGTGCAAAACAATCTGAAGAAATTATCTTGCCCAAACAAGATGGTGATGCATGCACAGTGCCGAAAATTTGGTTTCTGTGCAAGTGCAGAAGAAAAAATTTCAAAAGAAAAAAATTAATTGTTTTTTAAAAGATGGCAGCGCCCCCAGACTGACACCAATTTATCCAGTTCATTTATTTGTTTGTGACATTTATATACTGCCCATTTCCTTTTTTGGGGGGGGGATTATACATTTTTTATTTTTCACACCCTACAGAGATTCCAATTTACATAGATCAAATCTAAATATAATACAATACAATATCAAATGCCAAATTCTTAATCAAACTAATCATTTTTTTCTAATTATTTATCCAATTATTTCTGGTATATATCATTCATCCTGTGCGACCTCCTTTCCAAATGATATCATCCAGATTTTAGATAATGTTCTTCACTTTCATTTATATTTAAAGTGCTATAGCTATCTAGATTTCTCTTGGCTATTTGATATTTTTCCTAACTGTGCCATCGTGCTTCAGTCCCTTTCTAGCGTTCTTAGAAAACACATTCCTACTTTCATTTGAAAAAAAACCCTCATTTTATCGTAGCTGCCCTTAACAATAGAAAATATCCAAATTCATGTCTCTTTAAAAGCCCAGGAAGGGAAAAAAAATTGAAAAAGGAAAAAAAGAAAGAAAAAAAGAGCAGAAAAAAGGAAAAAAAGAAGAAACACTATTCAAATCGTATCTTGATCTATACATAGGAGGAAAGGTTGTTGTTAGAAATTTTTAAATACATTTCCTACTCAATTCCTTTCACTTCTTTCATTATATCAGTATATCATTTCTGCTTTAACAGATCAAAATAAATATAAATCATTATTATTCCACTATTTTGTGCGAAAAGTATCTTCCATTAAAAAAGACCAATGTATTAATATTCTTCCCTAATCTAAATATTTTCCACTGCCATTCTTAGTGTGGTAATCTTCCGAAATCTACAAAACCCGGTGCTAATCCCAGTGCAATAATCTTCCCTAATCTGTGTGTCACTGTCTTATCAGTGCAATAATCTTCCCTATTCTAATTATTTTCACTGCTAAATGCAGTGCCATAATCTTCCCTAATCTATATATTATCTCTAATTCTAAATATCTTCCACTATCAAACTCAATGTGATAATCTTTCGTAATCTATTGATTTTAACTCTTCGTTGTTTCATCTGTCTTTCCCTATAATGCCTAACATAATTAGTGCTAGTTATTATCCCATATTAATCATACTCCTGTTATTGTAGCTCTCCTCCCTTTTCTTTTCCCCCTTCCTCCCACTTTGTTTATCACCATAAATCAAATAAGCAATTTATAATTCAATCAATCAGAATAGTAATAAAAAAGAAAAGAGACAACAAAGAAAAGAAAAACAGATCATCCAAAAATAATCATAATCATTGTCAAATATCTCACCTACAGTATATTATTCGCAATGATCAAAGCTATTTTCAATTTTTTTCATTTATAAGGCATTAAATTTTCTCTTATATAATTCTTCCATTTTACACTTTATATCACTTGCTTATATATTTGTTTATATAGAGAGAGTATATATATATTCATTGATAAGCTCCCATAAGATTAAAATGTTAATAAATCCCATTCATTATGTATACTCAATTCTTTTTATAATTTATAACTTTGTGAGAGAAAAGAGAAAAAGAAAGTGCTAATATCTTTTAGGGATTGGGGGTGGAGTCTTATGGCCGCAGCACCGGGATATTTCCCTCTCTCCTGGGAAATGTCCCCAAGTCCCATTGTCCGTGGGTTCTGGTCCTTTTGGTCCAGACCGGATCTCTTCTTCAGGGAGAGTGACACATGAGACACTGCAATTGGCTTGTCTCGCACCGACTGTGGTGAAGCCGGACAGGCAGCCATGCCTGTTCCGACACAGCTGTGCAGACTACGCAAGCCGGGATGGTAGCCAAATGATTCCATCTGGAAAGAGAATTGGAGTAGTTACCTGCAGAGGGGAAGAAGGGATTTCTTGTCCATAGTGGTAAGAGGAGAGTGCCTGAATGGGAATTTAGACTTTTGTTTTTTGCTTGGTTGGTGGATGGAGTTAAAATGGCCTGAGATTGAAGAAAGCAGCTATACAATATGGCATTTCAGCGGAAGATTTGAAAGTAGCGAATTCCCCTTCATTTGATTTTTCCTAACTACCTAATTGGTTTTCTTCGAAATTCATCTTTTGGAATTTGGAACTTTAAACTTCTGTTGTAGAATCCTTATCTTTCTTTTCTTCTATAAAAAAAGAGCATAGTAAGACCGAAAGTTCAAATCACTAAAACTGGAAGGAACTATAAAAGAGCTATTCAGGGAAGATTTGGAAAATTGATCACTTAGTGACATTGTGTAGCCAGAGGAAAGATAGCAATTTGCTACAGGTTTAAAGACAGTATTCTTGCTGTGCAGCTAATACATGGAAGGAAGATAATGCATGGAAGGAAGATAATGCATGGAAGGAAGATAATGCATGGAAGGAAGACAATGTTCAAGATGAAATTATTTGAACTGAATAAAACTGATTTGATCTAATTGGACTGATTAATTTGACTGAAATTACATTTGGACTGCCTTATCTGACTGAAATTACATTGAATAATATAAAGTGAAATTATATACCGTATTTTTCGCTCCATAAGACGCAGTTTTTTTCCTCCCAAAGTAGGATGAAAAATCAGCCTCGTCTTATGGAGCGAAGATGCAGGCAGGGAGGGGGGGGGAGGCTGCGAATTCGGAAGCGCCATCCCGCCGGCTGGCTGGCTAGCTGCTGCCTGGCCCACCGTTCCCCGTAAGCTACGCCCGTGAGCAGGCGTGCACCCCCAAATACACCCGAGCGCCCTTTTCCACGGGCGCGTGCTCCCCATCCCCCTGCCAGCCCGCGGGGAGGTGGGCGGGGGCGGGGAGGTGTGGCAATAGGAGTAAAGGGAGCCGCGGCCGCCCCTAGCTTCTCCACGCTGCCCTATTGCCCGCCCGAACCGCCTCCTCTGCCACCTCCTGCGTTTGGGCGCGATCTGCCTCCTCTCCTCTGCTGCCTCCTCCTGCCTTGGGGCGCAATCTGCCCCCTCTCCAACGTGGCTGCCTTCTGCCTTGGGGCGCGATTCGCCCCCTCTCCTCCGCCGCCGCCGCCTTCTGCCTTGGGGCGCGATTCGCCCCCTCTCCTCCTCCGCCGCCGCCTTCTGCCTTGGGGCGCGATTCGCCCCCTCTCCTCCTCCGCCGCCCCCTGCCTTGGGTGAGCAATCCGGGAGTCCGGGACAGGGTGGCTTTAAGCCATGAAGAGAAAACGGCCGACTTTTCCCTGCTGCCGGAGCCGTTTCCTCTTCATGGCGCAAAGCCACACAGTCCCGGACTCCGGGATTGCTCGCCCAAAGCAGGAAGCGGCGGAGGAGGAGAGGGGGCGGATCGCGCCCCAAGGCAGAAGGCAGCCATCTGCCCAGACAGAAAGGAAACAAGAGAGAGAAAGTGAGAAGAAGAGAGAGAAAGAGGGGGAGAGAGAGAGGGGGGGAGAGAGAGAAAGAGAGGGAGAGGGAGAAAGAGAGGGGGAGAGGGGGGAGAGATAGCAAGAGAGGGAGAGAGAGAAAGAGAGAGGGAGAGGGGGGAGAGAGAGGGAGAGGGGGGAGAGATAGCAAGAGAGAGAGAGAAAGAGAGGGAAAGGGGGAGAGAGGGAGGGAGAGAGAGGAGATAAAGAAAGAGGAGAGAGAGAAAGGAAGAGAAAGAAAGAAAGAGGGATAGAAAGAGAGAGAGTGAGAGATGCTCAGTGAGCCTTTCTTTGAAGTTGCCTTTCTTTCTTTCTTTCTTTCTTTCTTTCTTTCCTTCTTTCTTTTTCTCTCTTGCTCTCTTGCTCTTTCATTCTTTTTTCTTTCTCTTGCTTTCTTTCTCTCCTTCCTTCCCTCATTCCATTTCTTTCATTCCCCCTCTCTATTTTTATTTCTCTTTCATTTTCTTTCTTTCTCTCTTTCTTGCTTTCTTTCTTGCTCTTTTTCTTTCTCTCTTTTACCTTCCCTTCCTCTATTTCTTCTTTTCTTTCTCCTTCCTACCTTCTTCCCTCCCTCCCTTCAGTCCTTCCTCTCTTACTCTCCCCTTTCATAAGTTTCCTTGCTTCCTTCCTCTGTTCCTGTCCCTTCCCCCTTTCTTTCTTTCTTTCTTTCCTTCCTTCCTTCCTTCCTTCCCTCCCTCCATTTCTTGCTTTCCTTTTCCTTCCTCCCTTCCTCCCTTCTTCCCTCCCTCACTCCCTTCTTTCACTCCTTCCTCTCTTCCTCTCCCCTTTTTGGCTCAAAATATTTTTTTTCTATTTTCCTCCTCTAAAATCTAGGTGCGTCTTATCAGCAGGTGCGTCTTATAGAGCGAAAAATACGGTACTTTTAAGAATTAAATACTTTTAAGAAAATTAAAATACTTGTAAGAATATTTAGAAGTTACTAAAGTTATTTGCTGCTCAATTCCAATAGAAATCTGGTAGCTCATAATAATAATTTAAAAATGTAATATATAATAGAAACAAAACAGCAAATAACGATATAAAATATATTAATAACCCCTTAAAAAAACATGCGTACTATCAGTCATTCCTAATCCAAGGCCTGCCGGAAAAGCCAGGAGATCTTAACGGCTTTCTGGAAGACTGGTGGAATGGGGATAGTACAGATCTCTGGAGTGAGTTGATTTCAAAGGGGCAGAGCCAGAAAAGGCCCTTCCCCACGCCTCCACCCGCTAGCATCGTTTGGTGGATGGGACCTGGATAAAGCCAGCTCTGTGGGCACTTATTGGCCACTGAGAGGTATGAGGAAGAAGTAGTTGGGCTTTAAATGTTATAACCAACACCTTGAATTGGGTCTGTTGCATTTGTGCCATGACGTCAAGAAGCCTGTGCAGTGAATTGAGTGGGTGGAGAATCAATCTGTTATGGGCACAAGCCTCTGGAGTGAACCCCAACTCAGAAATCACTTATTTTATGATAAAAATCCCACTCTTTATGCTGAGCATAAAGAGGAGCAGTTATTTTTCTCTTTAGAGCTAGCTGTAATCTATGTCCGGAAGAGCGTCAAAAGCTCATTCTTATCTGCATTCCTGAGATAAAGCCCATTCGTTTACTTAAACATATGTGTCTGCTCACGAAAGCTTTTCCTAACACAGTATCCAAAAATGATTGTCTTTTTGAAGCAGAAATCATAGTTTTAAAGCTTCGCTCAAGGACACCCCCAGTTTCACGTCTCTTCTATAGAATGGCGTTGATTCTCCATGCCCCACTTCCCACAATCCTTTTCCCTTATACTGCCTGGAAATGACATCACACCTCAAAGAGGCTAAGGCTGTAAGCCAATATCTTTTACTCTGTAACTCCTCTCGCCTTCAGAGCATTCTGTAGCAAGGATTGATCCTATTGCTTCCTCACTCTCTGACTGGGACTCCCACTGTCACAGCAACCCCCTCTAGTGGTTCCTCAGGCTCACTCAAGTCACTTTCTGCCTCACTGTCGCTCTCTGCTTCACCTGGCACTCCCCCCCCTCTCTGCTTCACCTGGCACTCCCCCCCCCCAGTGTATCCAGAGAGACATAGCTCGTCCTCCTCAGAATCTGACATAACCCGAGGTGGACAAGGAACACTCACAACACTAACCGAACAGAACAATCAAGGAAATTTAACCTCAGTAGTATGCTAAGTCTAATTTATTAGCAGTCTAAGTAAATAGAAAGCAAAAAGTCAAAAACCAAAATAAAACAAAGAAGCTTTGTTCTAAAGCAGATGAACTAATAATGAAACTTACCTTCACATGGACATGCAAAAGTAATAATACCATCTGATTGTGGGAATGTACCGCAAACTTTATATCACATTGTGAAAGAATGCCCCTTCATAAGGTTCCCTGGTCTCTGCATTATCTCGAGGGCACTGCTGTCCAATGGCTATACCATCTAGATAACTGGCTATAAGCTTAAGCATTCTAGTAATTGCTCATACATGATTTAATTTTATTAATAATTTTATTCATCATTTGTATTATGCATTTTTAAAATAATTCACTTTATTGGTGTTTTATATTTTGATACACATTTTATATGTTTTTTAAATTTTTATGCACTAATGTGTATTCTATTATGTCTTATGAAATAAATAAATAAAGTAAGTAAGCAAGCAGTAAGTAAATAAGTAAATAATAATGCCGGGAAAAAAGGAAAACATGAGGGGAAATTATAACATCAACCCTAAGAGCAAGTAGTATCATGTGCTTCATTAAAGGTAGGGGGGGGAAAGAAAACCAAAATAAAAAAAGAAACACAGAATCAATAAAATCCTTCCTACAAGTTACAAAATAAGCTTACACAAAGATGCAGCATCGCCTGCAATATTTCCCTATTCATTCTCTCAGGAAAGATAGGCTTGTTATAACTTCCTACTCTAGATAGACCTGACTGCAAAGTATTATTTTGAAAATAGTTTTTGGAAGCAGGGTTTAACATGGCTCATGCAATGGGAAAAGAAAATTTGATAATTGTTACATCTGCCAGTTGACGAAAAATGTTGTTCTCACATACACTTCTTAGAAGTCCACAGTATTGCTGTATTTAAATTGCTTTATTGCTGCAAACTGCAAGCAGCCAAGTTTTAATACATTGTAATCCTCAATTGATAAACTGTCATCATAAATTTCTTTGCAAGGGTTATGGAACACACTTAATGAATCATCTGAAAGAATATCACATTAAGCATAATATTCTCAATTTCCTTACATATGCTGATGAATATGCAATTGGCTACTTCAAGAAACAAGTAAGTAGAACTTTGGGAGTAATTTTCAACCTGTGTAGCAAAATAAAATTTGAATAACTATTAAACCCACACGGAAGACTTTCAAAGTGATCTTATTATCTGAAGGAAAATATTATTATTTGTTGAATTTAAAGTCTATTGTTAATGTACAATTGACCTAAAACAAAATGTTCTGGCAATACAATCAATTGTATTACAGTATTTTTCATTATTGTATTAAATACTAATCTTTAACATGCAAATAATTTTTTTTGGTTACAGATGATTAATTGAGCACTAAAAAAACTAAAATTCTCACTGTTTCTTTGTAACAATAGTTCATTCCAAGGTTGTATTTTCTATTGCTATTAGGTGAATCCTCCGTGTAATATTTGTTTCTCCCTCTTGCTGTTTTTGAGAGCTGACAGTTGCTAAAAGAGCTGTAATTATCTCTGGATATTTACCACTGATGAATTACATAATGATCTTGAAAACATATATTATATATCCTTTCTTCCATGTATAATGTGATATTTTCATAAATTTAAATTAAGAATGATTGATAGTAACTGATCTGTCAGGTTGCTGAATTGCAGTTTCCAAGTACATGAAGAAAAATATCACTGTAACATATTACAGTGAAGCAGTAAGCAAGTAAAAATATATTGGTTGTTTTTTTCCCCTTAGGGCTTTTCAAAAGATATTAAAGTACCAAAAGTAAAATATGTAGGCTATATCAAGGACTATGAAGGAGCAACTTTAATGGGATGTGAATTGAATCCAAAAATCCCATACACTGAACTTTCAGTCATCATTAAGAAACAAAAAGAGGTAAAAAGTGATTTTCCCCAAAAAATATATACTAATCGTCTATTGAAGTGTTTTTAATCACTTCATTAGCAAAATTACTCAGGAGTTAGGATAATTGTATAACATTTAGATTATTTTTTTATTCCAGTGATACAGTACAAATGATACTAATTTTTCATGGAAAACTTTTGAAGTAAATACATTGCTTGAAACAAAAGTAGAATGACTCTATTTCCCTTTTGTTTGTTTTCTGAGTATCATAATATTTAATATTTAACATAATATTTAATGATTACTTGACAATGGATTTTTTGTTTTCTATGGATGGATATCATTATAGATAGCCCCTACTTAGCGACTGCCTCAGATAGCAATCATTTCAATGGCACTGAAAAAGTAACTTTGCAACCATTGTCCATATTTATGACCTTCATAGTGTTGGTTTTTTCTCTCTCTCATCATGCATTTGCCATTATCATTAGTTGTATATATTGTCTTTTAACTGTCCCTAAAAATGCTAACTGCAAATTCAGCTCTTAATTAGTTGATTAGAACTCTTTGGCTAGCTCTTGCTGCTGCCTGACATTGACAATACCTAATATATTTTAAGGCTTCTTTGAATTCTAAGCAACATGTTGCTCATAGCCATGAGTGCATTAAATAAATTACTGCAGCACATTCTTTTCTATGTGTATTCCCTATTGCGTATCTCTTATACTATATATTTTTTTCTGGAAAGAATATAAAAATCAATTCTTTTCTTGCTAATTATCCCAACACCAAAGGATAGGGAATGGGGAGAAAGAGCTGTAAGATTTACCTTTTTATCCAGCTTCCTTGTGAGTCGCATTCTGGAATCCTTCCCTGCGACTTGGGCTCACCCAGCTGTTTGTGGTTGTAGCTTTCGGATACATGCTGTAAAGATACACCCACAAACAGCCAAGCAGCCCCAAATTTATTAAATGCCATTCAGAATCACTTCAGGAGAAATGGTTGGCCATATAAATTTGGCCAACAATAAAAATATTTTTTTTTAAAGCTGAGATAAAATTGTAAGCATAGTCATGGTCCATGATTTTTTACTTAATGATTACTTTGCTTAGCAACCAAGTTTCCAGCCCCAACTGCAATTGCTGAATGATGACTCCCTGTATAAAAACGGAGTGCCCTCTTCTGTCAGGGAGAAAGTAAATCACCAACCTTGGGTATGGGAGATTAGTTCTGCCTTCCTATCAGTGATTTTGATCAATTGTTTTGAACTGAGGAAATAATCTTGAAAGTCCTAAATGTCAATGCCATAAACATCCGAGGGGGGGGGGAGAGATGATAGGATTGGAAAATTCTTAAATCTGAGAAATCCAGAGTTGTCAAGTTCTGGTAACTCAGGGAACAAGAACACCTTGGGTTTCTTCAGTTATTTGTTGCTAGTAGTGTAATATAACCGAATCTTGAAAAACACCGGAGCCAACTTATACTATCAGAATTAAGTGGGGTTTCTTTTAGTTTCTTGTTTTCCTCTCTTTATAGATTCATAGATTTTTTTTCTTCTTCCAATATTGGTCTTGGTTTCAATTCATATTCTGCACCATGAATAGAATCTTTTAGACATTCCACCACACCGCTTCCTCCTTCACTTTTTCATTCTGCCATAGAATATGTCCTCCTCCCCAAAGAAGGAGCAAGCATCTTCTCTATATCAAAGGAACAATCTGAAATTAGATAAATCCAGATAAATAGTAATGTGCCCCTACTTCCCACAGTAAAATATTCATGGTGTATGCATTGTGGGAAATATTGAAGAGAATATTGAGCCCTTCTCCTGATGATCAAAAATTTATCACAAGGCAGTTCAGAGAGAAGGTTATCTGGAAATTGTCAGGAATGCAGAAATTTATTATATGTAAATTTCTGGAAATGGCAATGTCAGAACAATTATCCTGTTGACAAGATATATCACCACACAAAACACAGCGCTAGTTTTTCCTGTCTACCTATTCATCTCCAAGTGAGTGACACTAACAAATAAATATAAATATGCAGTGCAGTACCTATTGCTGGAGAGGGAGAGACACATACTGTGTGAAAGCTGGTCCTTCATCCAGAGGGGTGGGGGGAGAGATTATACAGTATATATGGGATTTTATGTAGAACGTTGATCTGAGTCCTGACAAATGAACATTTTTGTTGTAAAATAATCCAAGAGATCCACTCCAGTTATTATGGGATATATAAAAGACTGGGAACATAGAGATCACATGGCGATCATCATTCCATCCCTAACTTTGGCGGGACCCAGAAGAGCCTTCTCTGTGGCGGCCCCGGCCCTCTGGAACCAACTCCCCCCAGAGATTAGAACTGCCCCTACCCTCCTTGCCTTTCGTAAGCTACTCAAAACCCACCTCTGCCGCCAGGCATGGGGGAATTAAGACTTCTTCTCCCCCTAGGCTGATACAACTGTATGTATGGTATGTTTGTACGTATGCTGGTTTTATACATTAAGGGGTTTTAAGTTAGTTTTTAGTATTGGATTTTTACTGTATATTGTTCATGTACGGTATATTGTTCATGACTGTTGTTAGCCGCCCCGAGTTTTCAGAGAGGGGCGGCATATAAATCCACTAAATTGAATTGAATTGAATTGAATTTTTGGAGTATTCCTCTCTGGATGCAGTGAGGGCCTTATGTTATCTTTATGTTCCCAGAGTCTTTTATACATCTCATAACAATTATCGCTTAACCAGCAAAAATGTATAAAAAATTAATTCAGTGAACTACAGTAGTCTTTAATTTAGGACCGCAACTGAGCCCTAAACTTCTGTTGTTGAGATAGTTGTTAACTGAGTCACCAAGCAATTGATTCTTTTGGATGCAGAGACAATAAACACTTCAATAAATAAAGGGATTTAAGTGTTATTATTAGCTCAAGCAAACGATTTTAAAAGCATTTCAGCTTTCTTGCTTTGTGACGCAACAATATCTTTCCTTAAAGCCAAACTGGAGGCTTCAGGGGCATTCCAATCATTTCAAATATAGTTTCTGAACTGCATCTTCCAACTGTTTGATGTTTTCCAAATGGACTCATTATTAACCTCTTCCAAAAATATACCAAGTTCCCAAATTACCATTTGTTTAATGTTTAATGTTGATAAAATTAGTATACATTTCTATTGTTTCATTGAAATAGAGGTTTGTGCTCACCTTGACCTTCCTTATCTTGTTTTAGAATCATTTTACTTCTATATTCAGTAGCTACTTCAATTGTGACTGGATAGATTATCTCCTGATGTTGTAGTACAGAGTAAACTGCAATAGAGAACAACATATTTCAGCACTTTTGAACAGTTTATTGAACTAAAAGTTTTATCTCACTGAAAGGATGGTGGGAGGTAAAACTTCTGTCCTTTCTCACCACAGGACTCTTTTTTTCTTTTAAATCGGAGTCTGATTTCTTTAAAGCACATATTTTTCAAATCTTTAATAGACTTTCTGTTTTATTATGCATGTGTTGACATTTTTTCTGCAGAAATTAGGATGAAATTTAACTGGAGTGGATGGGATGGTGTATGATTTTCATGGGGGCAGAAGACAGACTTGGTTCCACTTCCAAAAGGCCCGATTCTTCTTACCTATAGCCATAGGCATTAAAAGCCCGGCTTTCTCACACCAAGGCCCGATAGAGAGGCAGCACATCAGTCCTCCTGGACCTGCCATTTCATAAACATGCTACCGGGCTCCCCAGCAGCCCCTTCGCCTTTGCTGCCTCGGTTGGAGCCCGATTCCCGAAGCAGCCCAAGTAACTGTATTGAGAGCGCCCCTAACTCGGAGGAAAAGGGGTGAAAGTTTGGGAGGAGGGAAAAGGAGATTCCACACTGGGATGGTCTCAGCTGCCAAAACACGGAGCCCAATTCCTAACAGAGCGAAGAGGGCAGAAGGGACGGAGAGGTGGGAGGAGGCAGCAGCGGCCGGTGTTTGGGATACAGAAGTTGAGGGTAACTTGGGTCCCTGGGAGAACTGCAAGTGGGGTCACTTCCCTTGTAACTGTGGCAGGTCCGGATTTGAGATTCCCCCTCTGTTTTTGTGAGGGGGAATCTGCCACCTGGTATCACTTTCCTCCAGATCTGCATTTCAGGCACCGTTTTTGCAATCGGGGAGAAAATCTGCCACCTAAAAACTTTGTATTAAATTATTATTATTATTATTATTATTATTATTATTATTATTATTATTATTATTATCATCATCATCATCATCATCATCATTATTAATTAGATTTGTATTAAATCCTTTGCTCTCTTTCTTTGGGCAACTTGGGATCAAAACCAAGGCTGGAGATCCCAAGCACTTGCTTAGTTAGGTATTCAGATGAGTGGTCAGTCCCAGGTGGTGGCATTTTTTGCCTCTTGTTTAAAACAATCTTATTGGTAAGCTCCTCATCTTTGAGAACTCCTGCGTCTCTCGAATCCAGACCTGCCCCAGTTACAAGGGAAACGAGCTCTCTTGCAGTTCTCCCAGGGCCTGAGTTACCCCTGACTTCTGTGTCCCACTTTCAACCCCCAGCCACTGCTGCCTCCTCCGGCCTCTCCCTCCTTCCTTCCTTCCTGTACTCTTCGCTCCGTGTTTTAGCAGCTGGGACGATCCCAGCATGGTATCTCCTTTTCCCTCCTCCTGAACTTTTGCCCCCTTTCCTCTGAGTTAGGGATGCAGTTCTCTGGGCTCCATGTGGAAGTGAGGATCCCCACCACCTGGAACAACCCGAAAATGCAACCCACAGAGTGTGTGGGCAGGGATACATTTGAAGTATAAGCCGCATCCAGATTTCCACCCTCTTTTTGGGGGGAAGGGTGCATCTTATACTCTAAAAAATACAGTATCTCTTTATTACCCACCTCCCTTTCATCCACTATTGTTTAGCTGTCTTGTGGGATATTTTCAAAAGTGTTGTTCTGGCTTCTTGGCCCTGGCCCCCTCAGCAGCCAAATCAAATGAAGAGGGAGTCAGGGTCAGTATAAAGGCAAGTTGAAAGGGAAGAGGGAATGGAGCTGACAGAAAGAGAGACAGAGACGGACCCTGGGCTGTCCGTCAACCTTCAAATGGAGAGTCAACAGCCCCCAGGTCTGGAGGTGACTGTAGAGGTGAGTCCCTGTCCGTTTGGATCAGTTCTATAGAACCTTAGTAAGTTGGCCTGGATTGTTGGAACCAGCAGAGACCCAGCTTTGCCATGCCCCCAAGCTGGTACTCCTGAAAGCGCCATAGGCACCACCATCTTGTTTTTATCTTCTGCACACATACAGAAACTTTTTCTTTAAAGTACTGCACATGCAGAGGGTCATTTCCAGGAAGGGATGCCTGCGTGTGTGCAAGTGCTGTGAAAACGCATGTGCAAAACATGCATTTCCATCATGATATGAACCGGTGGGGAAGGTAAGCAGAACCCACTCCTGGGTGGCTGATACACAGAAGTCAGAGGAGAAGAGAATAATGGAAATTTGTGATCTGATATTTGAGAAGGAAGATCCACCGCTGCTAGCGAGGCCCCATCCTAGCTCTGGGTATAAAAGGCAGGGGGCGAAGATGAATAGATGTAGCCCCTTCCCACCTGCACTTCCAGAGACTTAAAAGCTCCTAATGTACTTCCTCTTGCTAATGTCCAGAGGAGTTTAATGTGGAATCCAGTTGATGGAGCTTCTTCTTTAGTGTCCCAAACTTTTTTTTTTTGCCCTCCTCCTTTTTTTTTCTTTGCAAAAAGCATAGCCACTCCAACTGGACATGGAGGGGATGAGGTAGTACATGGATGATACCCAGTTGTACCTCTCCACCCCATGTCCAATCAATGAAGCAGTGGATGTGATGTGCTGGTGCCTGGAAGCTGTTGGGGTCTGGATGGGTGTCAACAGACTCAAACTCAACCCTGATAAGACGGAGTGGCTGTGGGTTTTGCCTCCCAAGGACAATTCCATCTGTCCATCCATCACCCTGGGGAGGGAATCATTGACCCCTTCAGAGAGGGTCCGCAACTTGGGCATCCTCCTCGATCCACAGCTCACATTAGAGAAACATCTTTCAGCTATGGCGAGGGGGGCGTTTGCCCAGGTTCGCCTGATGCACCAGTTGCGGCCCTATTTGGACCAGGAGTCACTGCTCACAGTCACTCATGCCCTCATCACCTCGTGGCTCGACTACTGTAAGGCTCTCTACATGGGGCTACCTTTGAAAAGTGTTTGGAAACTTCAGATGGTGCAGAATGCAGCTGCAAGAGCAATCATGGGCTTCCCTAAGTATGCCCATGTTACACCAACACTCCGCAGTCTGCATTGGTTGCCGATCAGTTTCCGGTCACAATTCAAAGTGTTGGTTATGACCTATAAAACCCTTCATGGCATCGGACCAGAATATCACTGGGACCGCCTTCTGCTGCACGAATCCCAGCGACCAGTTAGGTCCCACAGAGTGGGCCTTCTCTGGGTCCCATCAACTAAACAATGTCATATGGCGGGACCCAGGGGAAGAGCCTTCTCTGTGGCAGCCCCGACCCTCTGGAACCAGCTCCCCCCAGAGATCAGAATTGCCCCCACCCTCCTCACCTTTCGTAAGCTCCTTAAAACCCACCTGTTGTCAGGCGTGGGGGAATTGAGATATCCCCTTCCCCCTAGGCCTATACAATTTATGCATGATATGTTTGTGTGTATGTTTGGTTTTTTATAAGGGTTTTTAGTTATTTTAAATATTAGATTTGTTATATGCTCTTTTTATTATTGTTGTTAGCCGCCCCGAATCTATGGAGAGGGGCGGCATACAAATCTAATAAATAAAATAAATAAATAAATAAATAAATAAATAAATAAATAAATGAGTGACATAGCTGTGAAGAATGCTGCAAGTAGCATAACTGTGATGATGGTGGTAAGTGCAAGGATTAGTCATGTGAGGACCATCAGAAATCATTTTTTTCAGCCCTTTGAGTAGTCTTTAATAGCTATTACCTGAGTAGTCCCTATGTGTGTAGGGACTACTCAGAGGGCTGAAAAAAGTGGTTTATGATGTGTCCTCGCACTTACAACCATCATCACATTTTTTGTTTTAGGCCCTACCTTGTCGTTGTGGTGAAGAGAAGCACCACAGTTGTGATACAATGAGAGAATAACTGCAGAATTGAGAAGCTGTTGAACTACTGGTACATCCCTTCCATTCTTCCCCTACATTGTTCCTATTCTATTGGGCTCCATAAGATTGAGACTGTCAAACATTTGAATCATCACCATTTGCCTCTCTCTGAGATCAACATTGAGACAATCAGAAAGCAGTGCCTTTTTTTTCTTTTTGGAAATACAGTGTTATACAGTGATACCTCTACTTACGAACTTAATTCGTTCCGTGACCAGATTCTTAAGTAGAAAAGTTTGTAAGGAGAAGCAATTTTTCCCATAGAAATCAATGTAAAAGCAAATAATGGGTGCGATTGGGGAAACCACAGGGTGGGTGGAGGCCCTATTTCCTCCCAGGAGATTCCTAGAGAGGCCCCACAGAGGCTTCTTCCTGCCTTTTCTGGTTATAGTTTTGGAGGCTCAGGTTTGTAAGTGAAAAATGGTTCTTGAGAAGAGGCAAAAAGTTCTTGAACACCAGGTTCTTATCTAGAAAAGTTCATAAGTAGAGGTGTTTATAGGTAGAGGTACCACTGTATTAGCAAGCCAGAAATTTGGCAGCCCTGGAGTAGTTCAACCATTGATTTCTTCCCATCTTCTCTCTCATTCCCAATGATACGCTTTGAAACTTTGCGCTAGGAGAAGCATCTCCAAATTGTGCCAATTTCTGTAGGCCAGTAGGTAAGGCCAACTGTAGTTTATGTTTTGAGCCACTAATTCCCAGACATTGTGCTGAGCCAACCAGTAATATAATTCTGCCTTCATTTTCTTACCTTGTAGCTTTTCTTTCCAGAACCAATACATTGTCACTGGATTCCACCTTTGTTATCAATTGCCAAGTTTCAAGGCAGTGATCATATGCCCAGGCAATTGATTCTTTTTTATCTAGACTCCAGTAAATAAAAGGATTTTAAGCTTTATTCACTCAAACACTTTTGAAAGCATAATTCAAAAAGCATACATACCAAGCAAGATATTATAAATTTGTTACATCCCGTAAGAACTTCCTTAGTAGACATAAATGTCTCAAGCGCAGTTAATTTTTCAACAGTACCCAGCACTAGATTCCACTGCAGAAGCTCCCTAATTAATAACAACTCCATAGTTTTATAAAAACCTGACACCATGACTTCATTGTCCAGCTATGGTAAGGAGACTGCAAGACCTGACCTTGACTTGCTGACACATAACTCTGGGGTGGGATTGAAAATGTGAGACTATCATAGGAAAAAAAGCTTTGAAGTTACTTGAAAATCCCCCCTCCCATCTTCTATGTTCAGTAAGCAAGAGTGAATACAAGCAAGCTACCTCAGAATAAGACCTACATTTCTAAACTTTTATTATTAAATCAAAATATGTCACTAATTCCTCGCTAATCCTACTAATAATGTTTGTCTGAATTGCCTGTACAAACTAAGCAATGAAGATTTTAAAAATCAGGATTTTCCGATATTTTGGATCTCCGTATGCCCTTAATTTTGAGTCTAAAAATGTACTTTCCCCACTACCCTTTCTAGTTGTTGTTGTTCTTCTGTTGCTTTTTCTCTGTGACAGATTTCTGAAAGGATGAGTGGAAGAAATCTGCAAATACTATAGTTGGGAGAGGGAGGGGGAAATCAGTTGATTGTGAACATCTTCCTGAATTTGCAATGAGACTGGATTCTGAATGAATGTGAAGAGCCCAATTATATTTCTGATTATATGAAAACTTGGATGCTTAAGGTTATAGGTGGGAGAACCACCTGGTGCTGGCAGTACTGCACCAAGTCAAACTATTAAGAACAATAAGAAGAGGAAGGTTAGTGTGAGAAATACAACTCTAAATGTAGGCATTGATCATCCATGATAGTGGTGTTCTTCAGTATCATCAAGGAAGCAGATTGAATAAATAGGTGCTACTTATGAGTTCCACATCCACATTTGCATTTAATACATTGAATAAATGGCTTACAAACATCAATATCTTAGATAATTTATATATTTCAGACCCATATATTCATTCCCCTTTAAATGTTCACTTTTATTCACTTTTTGTTGAGCATACACTGATTCAAATATGAATCTGTTCAAAAGAATAATCTCATTTAAAATAATTTTGTTTTTTCTACTTCTGTCCTGTCTTTATTCCAGATCATAAAAAAATTAATTGAAAAGAAGCAAGCACAGATTCAGAAAGTTTATCCTGGGATTTCTTGTTTCAAAGATGGAGTACGACAGATTCCAATAGAAAGTATTCCTGGAATTAGTATGTACCCTGTGCTTTTAGCTGTTTTGTTGAATTGCCAAGGTCATGTTTAATGATTTCTAACCTTTTCTGCAAATATTGCCTTAATTTAATTTTAAAATACTGGATTCTCTTCTCTGGAAATGATATAGTACTTGGTTTTTTATAAAGTTTTACTGGCAATTATGTATTTTAATTGTGTATTATGACAGGATTCTTTCTTTTCTTGTTATTCTCCAGAATTATTACATAAATAATTGCCATTATTTTATAATACTTTGGGAATTAAAAATAAAAACTGGTAGAGTTCTGTTTCTTTCTTGACTGATTTATGTGTAGATATTAATTAATTGTTGAGAATTTGTTCTTTAAGATATTCTGATATATCTGAATGTTGGCTTATTCTCCAAAGTAAGGGTGTCAAACCTGCGTCATCATATGACGTATTAGGACTTTTTTTCCTGTTAAACCAGGCATGGACGTGGCCAGCTCATGACACATTCGGCCTGTAGGCCGCAAATTTGACAGCTTTGCTTTAAAGCATACTATATGGATTTAAGACTGTACATTGTAACTTATCATTTTTTATTTGCCTTTTTGCTTTAATTTTACTTGTTGCATAGGAGAGACTGGCTGGAAACCAAGTAATAAAGAGAAGGGGTAAGCATTGTTGAGTAACATAAATTAAATAAAACTCTCTTCAAATTGACTATTAATACACCTTAAAAATAATTGGATCTGTATTTCTAATAGCAGAATATAGAGTTTTGTCAGTAATAGTTTATCATTGGTGAGTTTTAGGCTAGTTAAAATAACCATATAAACCTTACATTTTAATCCTGTCTGCATTTTGTTTTAAGAAAAGAACTCAAAGATCTGGATCAACTTTACAGCACACTAAAAAACATTCTACAGCAGGTCAAGGTATGTTTTGTTTTTGTAAATCTCATGAATTTTTTTCTGATAAAAAACTTTGATGAGTAATACTTTTTTTCCTAGAGCCACCAAAGTGCTTGGCCTTTCATGGAACCAGTGAAGAGAACAGAGGCTCCTGGATATTATGAAGTTATAAGATTTCCTATGGGTAATGCCATTAATATTTTTAAAAGGCCTTTGTAGAAAGTGAAAGTTAAATTTAAAATATGGAAATGTAAAAGTGCTTATTCCATCAATTTTGCACAACCATTAGAAACTTTTTAAATGTCAGTTTAGTGATACCTGCATTAGAAAAAGCAGATATATAGGAAAATGATCTTGAAGGATCTTGTGTAGGTCATGCAAGTGATTTTTCTGTTTGGGTTTACCTGTGTCATCAGCACTCATCTGTTTGTTCAGAAATAGATTGTAAGCAGGGGAGTTATCTGCTTTCAGAAAACTGCTTTTGCCCAAACAATAATTAGGTACTTTAAAAGGCAGTATTCTCCTCCAGTGATATTATTTTTACTCACCCCACACCTAAAAACAGAATACCTGCCAACATTAATTTTGTGGAACTGGAATGCAGATTCATTATAATTTATAAAGAATCATTGTTCAGCTGCAAAAAGGAGACAAGTGTGTGATTTTGTATATAAACTATCTTACTTCAGTCTTATTGGTAGGGACTGAATTTAAATATTTAATTAGGTAATGCCCCCTAGCTGCCCAAAGGGTTCAGTTTTTTAAACTCAGTCAGAGTAGGGACATTATTTCTACGAATTTTTATCAGATTTTCCTTTGATTTAACTCATGTTGGACTCTTCTAAAGGGAATAATTTATTCAGATAGGGTTACATGCAGTAATAGGCAGCACAACTGGAGCAGTTCTGGTAAAAAATTTCCACCTTTTTTGCTGCTGCGCTTGTGCAGCAATTTTTGCTGCTGGAAGGACGTCCACACGTGAGATTTTGGCTGCTGCACATGCGCAGCAGCCAGAATCTCGCTGCGGTGCCTAGAGTGGCAGCTGGCGTGTGGGGCAAATGGCAGCAAGCGAGCAGCGAGGGGGCAAACAGCAGCAGGCAGTGGCGAGCAGGCACTTGTTTTTGCCTATTTCCGGGTTCTTTTAGCTTCTGTGCATGCGCAGAAGCAAAAAAAGGGGGGGGAAATCTCGCATGCGCATGTCCTTGTGCAAGATTCGGCTTCTGCTGATGTGAGGGTGCATGCAGGCAGAGGTGTGCTTCCGTACTGTTCTGGTAGGACCGTGAATGGTAGCCCGCCCCTGGCTACATATTACAAGGCAGATTAGGCGGTACTGGCAAGAACTGCCTTTAAAATGAGAACAAGAGTTCCTTTCCTACGTGGATATCACCCAAGGCAAATATTGATTCCTTTTATATTGCAGCCTCCTCTTCTGAAGGCAGTGCTTGCTGATGATAATTCATGACCACTCAGATCTCTATCCTCCATGGATTCTGTCGCTTGTATGTCTTTCCCCTTATCAGCTGTGAAAGGATTGCCTAATCTAACTGCTCAAAAGTTTTTTCACCGATTGGATGGCTAGAGGCTTCATCAGAGGTTGACACAGTTTGTTTTTGGTGCCTTTTTGCTGCCCGCCAATTTGCATTCAGGACATAAGCTGTTACCAGCTGCTTCTTACGGGGAGCTTGGGAGCGCATGCACAGAGCTCCATTAGCCTCGGAAGCCCGCAGTAGACTTTAAAACCACTGGCTTTTTCTTCCTCTTCCATTCTAAAAGGTGTGAATTGCGAGAGCACTTTTTTGTGAAGCAGCTTCTTCTTCACACTGTGAGTTGCTACAGACTGATTAATTCCCTTCCTCATTGCGTTTGCACTATCCATCAGTATGTCTGATAATAAGGAGCAGTAGCACTTGTCGGAGGAGCTTAATGTAGTCCCAAGCACCTCAAAGGCAAAAGGAAAGACTGTATCCTCTATAACAGTGATTTTCAACCTTTTTTGAGCCATGGCACGTTTTTTACATTTACAAAATCCTGGGGCACATTGAGTTGGGGGGGGGGGGGCGGCTAAAAAAAGTTTGGACAATTTTTTTTTCTCTCTCTTCCTCCCTTCCGCTCTATTTCTCTCTACCTCCCTCTTTCTCTCCCTTCTTTTTTCTCTCTCTCTCCACCCCTCTTTCTCTCTTCCTTCCTTCCTCTCTTTTTTGCTCTCTCCCTCCCTCCCTCCCTCCCTCTATGTCTTTCTCTCTCCCACCTTCCCTCCCTCTCTTTCTCTCTCTCTCTCTTTCTTGCTCTCTCTCTTGCTTTCTCTCTCTCTCTCTCTTTCTTCCTTTCTTTCTCTCTCTCTTGTTTTCTTTCTCTTGCTTTCTTTCTCTCTTTCTTTCTTTCTTTCTCTCTCTCTTGTTTTCTTTCTCTCGCTGAGCTTCGCAGCATACCTGACCATGTGTCACGGCACACTAATGTGCCGCGGCACACTGGTTGAAAAACACTGCTCTATAACATAGTCCAAGTCTTCTCAATCCTCAGTCTCTTTAAAGGAGGCTGAGAAGAGAATTAAAGCCCTGGAAAAATTGATGGAGCAAAACCAAAACAGGCTTGGGCTCCATCTTTTCCACAAATGCAGCCACCTTGGGTTCTCTCTCCTCAGCTCATGCTACCTTCACAGACTTTCACCTGCCATTCCCATTACAGATCCTTCTGGCTCGGGCAGAGAAGGACTTGTCATAGAACATTCAGAACTAGCCCCACAGCCAATACCTCCAGTACCCTTGCCTACTATGGGGCAGGATGGTGGCAACCCTCCCACCCAGTCTTCCCCTCAAGTGATTCAGAAGCCTGCTCCATTAGCTTCCTTCACTCCAACTGTGGGAGGTTTGCAATTGGGGGCAGATACCTGGCATCACTTGTCTCCCACAGTTCAAGACATGATTGCAAATGTGTATTTTCAAGGTTTTATTTATTTATTTTATTTATTTATTGGATTTGTATGCCGCCCCTCTCCGGAGACTCGGGGCGGCTAACAGCAATAATAAGACAGCGTACAATAATAATCCAATACTAAAAACGATTAAAAACCCATTAATATAAAAACCAAACATACATACAGACATACCATGCATAAAATTGTAAAGGCCTAGGAGGAAAGAGTATCTCAGTTCCCCCATGCCTGGCAGCAGAGGTGGGTTTTAAGTAGCTTATGCAAGGCAAGGAGGGTGGGGGCAATTCTAATCTCTGGGGGGAGTTGGTTCCAGAGGACCGGGGCTGCCACAGAGAAGGCTCTTCCCCTGGGTCCCGCCAAGCGGCATTGTTTAGTTGACGGGACCCGGAGAAGACTCACTCTGTGGGACCTAATTGGTTGCTGGGATTCGTGCAGCAGAAGGCGGTCCCTGAGATAACCTGGTCCAGTGCCATGAAGGGCTTTATAGGTCATAACCAACACTTTGAATTGTGACCGGAAACTGATCGGCAACCAATGCAGACTGCGGAGTGTTGGTGTAAAATGGGCATATTTGGGAAAGCCCATGATTGCTCTCACAGCTGCATTCTGCACGATCTGAAGTTTCTGAACACTTTTCAAAGGTAGCCCCATGTAGAGAGCATTACAGTTGTCGAGCCTCGAGGTGATGAGAGCATAAGTGACTGTGAGCAGTGACTCCCGGTCCAAATAGGGTCGCAACTGGTGCACCAGGCGAACCTGGGCAAACGCCCCCCTCGCCACAGCTGAAAGGTGTTTCTCTAATGTGAGCTGTGGATCGAGGAGGACGCCCAAGTTGCGAACCCTCTCTGAGGGGGTCAATGATTCTCCCCCCAGGGTAATGGACAGACAGATGGAATTGTCCTTGGGAGGCAAGACCCAAAGCCACTCTGTCTTGTCTGGGTTGAGTTTGAGTTTGTTGACACCCATCCAGGCCCCAACAGCCTCCAGGCACTGGCACATCACTTCCACTGCTTCGTTGACTGGACGTGGGGTGGAGATGTATAGCTGGGTATCATTGGCATATTGATGATGCCTCACCCCATTCCATTTCATGATCTCACCCAGCAGTTTTATGTGGATATTAAATAGCAGGGGGGAGAGGACTGACCCCTGAGGCCCCCTACAAGGGAGAGACCTAGAGGTCGACCTCTGACCCCCCACTAACACTGACTGCGACCGACCGGAGAGGTAAGAGGAGAACCACTGAAGAACAGTGCCTCCCACTCCCAACACCTCCAGCCGGGGCAGAAGGATACCATGGTAGATGGTATCGAAAGCCGCTGAGAGGTCAAGAAGCACCAGGACAGGGGACAAGCCCCTGTCCCGGGCCCGCCAGAGATCATCCATCAGCGGGACCAAAGCAGTTTCTGTGCTGTAGCCGGGCCTGAATCCAGACGGCTGAGGACCCAGATAATCGACTTCTTCCAAGGACCGCTGGAGTTGAAGCGTCACCACCTTCTCAACAACCTTCCCCATAAAGGGGAGGTTGGAGACTGGACGGTAGTTATTGAGCACGTCTGGGTCCAGGGAAGGCTTCTTGAGGAGGGGGCGCACAAGTGCCTCCTTATAAAGGGCCAGAAAGGACTGCCTCTCCAAGGAGGCGTTGACAATCTCCTGGACCCAGCTCCGCGTCACCTCTCGACTGGCCGAAACCAACCAAGAGGGACATGGATCCAGTAGACAGGTGGCGGAACTCACAGCTCCAATGGCCTTGTCCACTTCATCAGGTGTCACAAATTCAAACTCTTCCCAGACAGATGGACAAAGATGTTTAGCCCCAGTCACCTCCACTGACTTGTTGTCAGTTGACTCTGTTTTACAATTGGAGTCGAGGTCCGCTTAGATCCGAGCGATTTTATCAGCGAATAACGTGTTAAAATTCTCGGCACTACTCTGCAAGGGCTCCCCAACTCCACCGATTCAGAAGGGAGCGGGTTACCCTAAACAGAGCGGGCGGGCGGGATTCGGCTGATGCAATCAAGGCAGCATGATACGCGCATCTTGCCACCTTGAGCGCCACTTTGTAAGTCTTACAACTGTTCGATCGAATTTGGACTTACTCTTCCTCCATCGCTTCTCTAGACGTCTCTTCTGGCGTTTCAACTCCCGGAGCTCCTCGTTGAACCATGGAGCTCTACGGGGTCTAGTGCCGCGGAGAGGTCGCAATGGCACAATTCGGTCAAGAGCCTCCGCTGCAGCCTTGTTCCAGGCCTCAGCCAGAGACTCTGCCGAACTGTGGACGAGTGTATCTGGAAGAACCCCAAGTGCCTTCTGAAAGCCTTCTGGATCCATCAGGCACCTGGGGCGGAACAACTTAATCGGTTCCGCCTCCCTGCAGCGGAGGATTAGAGCCAGGAAGTCAAGCCGCAGTAGAAAATGGTCTGACCATGACAAAGGCAACACTTCTAAGCCCCTTAGTCTCAGATCATTATTCAGTTGCCCAGAGAGGAATACCATGTCAGGTGCGTGTCCCCCCTCGCGAGTCGGACCCTGTACTACTTGGGTCAGGTCCATGGCTGCCATGGTGGCCATGAACTCCTGTGCCAGTCCAGAGGATTCGCCGAGCGATGGCAGGTTGAGGTCCCCCAAGACAATAAGTCTAGGGAACCCCACCGCCAGCCCGGCTACCTCCTTGAGTAGCACAGGCAGGGCTTGTGCCACGCAGCTGGGAGGCAGGTACGTGAGAAACAAGCCCACCTGAACCCCTAAGTCCAACTTCACCAGGAGGGACTGGCAACCTGCAATCTCCAGAGCAACGAGTCTACGCAGGCAAAGGCTCTCCCTGGCTATAATAGCCACTCTTCCCCCCCTTCCCTGGGGTCGAGGTTGATGCCATATCTGAAACCCAGCTGGGCAAATTTCAGAGAGAGGAACTCCTCCCTCTGGGCCCAGCCAGGTTTCAGTTACACATGCCAGGTCGGCCTCCTCATTCAGGATTAAATCCTAGATGAAGAGAGCTTTATTTACCACAGGCCTGGCATTGAGTAGCAGCAACCTGAGCCCAGGGCCAGAATTACACTCGTTACCAGTATTCTGGGTTGAGCTCACGGAGCCAGAACAAGGGATCGTTATTAAGCAATGATCCCTCCTTCCCCTGGAACGGCTAGTTCCGTGGCTCCCGCCACTGGCATACAGCAACGCACTCCAGCTACACCGGTCACAGCCCAGCCTCAAGATGTGTGATCCACTCCCAATGTTCATTATGCATATCAAGACACCCCCACCCCGGTGGAAGGGCCTCTTTCACAGGGCAAGAGCAGCGGTCCTGAAGAAGACTTTTCTGAGGATGAAGAGTCCTCTGCAGACCAACCCACATTCACTGGCCTATTCAAACCATCCCTGTTTAAGACTCTTTTGCATAAAGCAAAGGTAACTGCCAAGTTGGGGCAACCACCAAGCCTTTCGAACCTTCGGTGGGAATTGACCCGATTGTGGGTCTCTTCACTGAATCCGAAAAGGAATCAGATTTCATTCCTTTGTCAACTATTTTCCTTGACAACATAAAACGCTCCGGGCCCATCTCCCATTGAACAGAAGTTTTACGGTTTGGGGCCAGACATCGAAGGGCTACTGCAGTTTTCCTCAATTGACCAGTCCGTGGCTAGTCTCGTCTCTAACGAATTGGTTCCAGAGGACATGGCTGAAGGGCTTAAACATGATGATCATAAGATGGAAAACCTTCGAAAATCACATCACTCGACTGCGTGGGCTCTGCAGACTGTTTATGCTGCATCTTTTTTTAACCATACCACTATCATCTGGTTACGGGAAATGCACTTGAGGTTAGGCCTGGAAGATGCAGGCTCCGGCAAGGTTTAACCAAGCTATTGGTCGCAGCAGAGTTTTTGGTGGATGTTACTCTAAACTCAGCAAAGTTTGCATCTCGCTCTATGGAAACCATAATGTCTTCCCGCCGCATGCTGTGGCTTACAAACTGGCAGGCAGATTCACATTCTAAATGGCACCTTGCAGCAGCTCCCTTTAGTAGGTCAAAGTTGTTTGGTGATTCTCTAGATTCAGTGCTAATAGAAGATAAGGATAAATGCAAAGTTCTTCCTAAGGCCTATCGGCAGGCAGATAGAAGGCCTACCCCGTATTTTCGTAGACAGCCCTTTCGGCCTCATTTCTCCTCAACCACTCTGTTTCCTCAGTCACAGAGGTCATACAGCCAGGGAGCCTACCGGCAGGACAGACTCTCTTTTACCAACAGAAACACGGGAGGCAATCCAGACGTTTCTTTTGGAACCAGTCCTCCAAGAACCTCAGCAAATCCAAGTGACTACCAACGAAATTTCCATTGGGAAAAACTGCAACACTTTATCACGATGGGAATTGACCACCACCAACATCTGGGCATTAAATACCTTTCATTCCAGTCTTCATCTAGAATTCCTTTCTACACCCCCCAATTGTTTCTTCAGGTGTCGCACCGCATCCAACACTGCAAAACAGGCCTTGCGTCTCCAAGAAGTTTCATCTATTGCAAATAGCGGCCATCGAACATGTTCCCCCAGGCCAGGAGGGTCTGGGATTGTACTCAGTCATCTTCCTAGTAACCAAGTCCTCAGGGGGCCAGCGTTTAATACTAAATCTCAAACAACTAAACATTTACATAAAATATTGCAGGTTCAACATGCAATCTCTCAAGACCATCCTAGGCTGCATCCGACAGCATGACCACTTAATCTCCATAGATCTGCAAAAGGCATACCTGCATGTGCCTATCCCCCCAAAGCACAGGGAATACCTATGCTTTTATCAAGGGGGGGGCTCATTTTCAATGTTGAGGCAAGACACAACTGCCTTGTCACACTCACCCTGCTGTCTCGGTTGCTAGGGATATTCATGTCATGCATAGATGTGGTTCTCTGGGCAAGACTCCACAGTGGCCAGCTACAATGGTTCCTGCTTCCCTGCCAAAGAGCAAGAACCAGTCATACGACTAGGCTGGTTTAATTACCACCCAAAGTTTATCACTCTCTCCTATGGTGGACTGCACAAGAAATACAATGGGGCTCTTGCTTCAAGGAATAGATGTATATTATGGTAACTACCAACGCGAGCCTGTCTCGCTGGGGAGCACATACCACACACCAGATTGCCCAAGGCAGCTGGACAGCAGACGAACTGGGCAACAACAGCATTAATTTCCTGGAACTAAGGGTGGTGTCACTGGTTCTCCGTCAGTTTCTTTCTCAAGTCTCGGGCCGACCAGTTCTCATTCTCCATTGCATCTGGAAGGAGAGTCCAACATGGGTAATACTCCAATCCTATTGGTAGAGACTGAGTTAAAAATTTACATATTAATTGAGCACTGCCCCCTCTGCTCTCCCCATGAGCCAGTTTTAAAAACTCAGTCTCAGAGTAGAGACATACTGAGTTGTGGCTTAAGAGTTTAAGTACTTAAAAATAGTAAATAGTAAATAATTATAAAATGTTGTTACCGTTTTAATCCTTTTCTTTGTGTTTCAGATGAAGAAGACTGAAGAGGATCAGACGGTCTGGGGTCTCTGCCCTCAGCGGGCAACACCCCCAACGAATCTTCTCAGGGGTTTTGCCTTCCCCCAGTGGGAGCACCCCGTAGAGAAGCGCCCAGCCTGGGGGTCCCTGGTCTCCGAGACCATACCGGGGCTGTCAGCCGAAGGTGGGGGGGTCCGCCCCCCCACTGGGAGGCTTGAGGACGGCGCGCACGGAGCAAGCAAAGCCGAGCGCCTCACAGCTGACAGGGAAGTCAGCGGGGCGGCCGATATAGAGCCGCCGCCGCAGCCGCCGGAACCGCCAAGCACCTTCCCAAGGTCACAGCGGGTACCAGCCACCCCCGGAGGACCAGGATGGGGCGGGGAGACCCTACCCAGTAACGAAGGGGCCCGACAGCAGCCCGAGGAGCCGCGGAGGCTGGGCGCCGCCATTTTGAAAGCGGCTGGAGCGGCAAAGCATCTTTTGGCGCGAAAATGATTAAGGCGGCAAATAAGCGCGAACGGGCGGGGCAGCCCTAGTGCACAGGCGCAGGCCCTGGGAGGCCAAGGGCGCCATTTTTCTGGGTGATTCTGACGAGGATAGCGAGATCCAAGCTACCGGTGGTCAGACAGCTAGGAGCCTTCGCTAACATTGATAGCAGCCGTGAGTACTATGGAAGAGCATCAAGGGAAGGAGGTCCCAAGCTCTCCTGCCTCATCTAAGGAGAAGGCAAAGGGGAAGGCCAAAGAGAAAACAAACACTCATCTGCCTCCTCTTCCTCCATTAAAGAGGCTGAGAAGCGCATTAAGGCGCTAGAAAAAAAAGCTGGAAGCAGCATTGCAGTCATCTCCAGCGGGACTCCCTCTGACCCAGAGACAGCCTTCAGACCCTATGTCACCCCCATCTACCTTTGGGCCTACAGGGGTTACACCAGAAGGGGACTGGTCACCGGATAGGCAGTTTCTGCCCCTGCCCCAAGTTATGCCTTTGCCCAGCACATCCTGGGCCAGACCAGGCTCGGCAGCACATGCAACAAGAGGCTCCCAGGGGCCAACAGCCACTTTTACACCCTCAGCGGCGGGCTTGCGGTCCCAACCTGGGGCGTGGCAGAATTTGCCCCCAGACCTGCAGGACTTTATCGCAAATGCGTACTCGCAGGGCAGGGCATGGCTCCAGGGGCGCAGCAATATGGAGGGCCTCCCCAACAAGCGACAGGTTCATGGTCGGCACCGCCCCCTTCGGGTTTTGGCTCCTTATTGGAAGAACAGGAGCAGTTTGAGGACAGTGACCCGGAGTATGGCCTTTCTGAGGATGAGACTTCACCCGAACCGGTCCCCTCGGTTGGCCTGTTCAAACCGGCGCTCTTTAGAACCGTATTGTCTAAGGCCAAGCAAGTGATGAATCTGCCTGGCTCAGCTAAGGCTACAGAAACCGCTGAGTCGGGTCAAACTTCGGCCTCACTACTGGAAGAGCCTCAACCCGAGTCCGACCATTTTCCTGCGTCAGGCATTTTCGTAAAAGGGATAAAAAGTCCTTGGCAGCAGCCAGCGGCAGCTCTAGGACCTTCCAACCTCGAGAGGAGATTTTATACCTTCGACGAGGAGGTGGAAAAGCTGCTCGAATTTCCCCCAATCGACCAGCCGGTCGTAACGCTTGTCTCCAGCGCATTGGTTCCCTCAGAGACCGGGGAATGCTTGAGACCAGAGGAGAGAAAAGCGGAGACATTGCTGCGCAAAGCACACCAGATGTCTGGCTGGGGATTCCGGGCAGCGGCGGCTGCGTCGTTCATCAACCGCGCATCGCTCATGTGGATCAAGGAGATGCAATCCCGCCTGGGGCCCGAAGACGGGCGCCTGCGCCAAGACTTAAGTAAGCTATTGGCGGCGACGGAATTTTCGGCGGACGCCACTCTTCACGCGGCCAAGTTCTACACCAGAAGCATGGCAACTACATTGTCATCGCGCCGCCTACTGTGGCTGAGGAACTAGCAGGCAGATCTTAAATCTAAGTGGCGCCTAGCCTCTGGTCCCTTCCAAGGCTCCACCCTCTTCGGGGACTTGTTGGAGAAGGTCCTAGTGGAGGACAAAGATAAGAGGAAAGTACTTCCTAGAGCTAACAGGCGACCGGACAGGAGGTTCACACCTTATTCAAGGCGTCAGTCCTTTCGTTGGGAACCCTCCACCGGTTCCGCTCAGAACCAACGGTCCTTCTCCCAGGGACAGTACAACCAGCAGTCCTATAGGAGCGACCGCGGCTCCTTTCAGGACAGGACAAGGGGCTATCATCAATCCAGGAGACCATTTCGTGGAAACACTCAAAGAGGGTTTAAACGCACAAAATGACTCGACCGGCCCTCAACCAATCGGAGGGAAACTACAAGGTTTCTACATGGCCTGGCAAGCAACTTCCTCCAACAGATGGGCCCTGGCAACAGTTACACAGGGGCTACGGTTGGAATTCATCCAACCGCCTCCCAACCGTTTCCTACGCTGCCCCATAATAAAGGACATCCCAAAGAAACTACAATTGCGCAAAGAAATCTCACATCTGTTAGATATCCAAGCCATAGAATTGGTTCCGCAACAAGACGAGGGCAAGGGGTTTTATTCCATGATTTTCATCGTCCCCAAACCCTCAGGAGGCTGCAGGTTGATCCTCAACCTGAAGCAACTGAACCTCTTCATAAAATACCGAAGGTTCAGGATGCACTCCTTGCAGACCATTCTGGCTTCCATTCGAAACCGGGACATTTTAACATCCATCGACCTCAAGGAGGCATACCTGCACGTCCCTATTCATCCGGAACATCGCAGATTCCTCTGATTTTTTACCGAAGGGAGACATTACCAGTACAGGGCCATGCCATTCGGCCTGTCATCGGCCCCAAGGACGTTTACGAAGCTCCTGGACGTACTGACGGCCAGCTTAAGAGCGCGATCCATCAGACTGATGGTGTACCTGGACGACATAATCATATTGTCCAGGTCCCAGGTAGCGGCAGAGAGAGACCTCAACGAGACAGTTCGCACATTAGAACTCCATGGCTTCACAATCAATGTGGGGAAAAGCCAGTTGTTGCCTACCACCAAACTGCTACACCTAGGGGCTATTATAGACACGCAGGAGGGCACGGTGTCATTGTCACCAGAGAGGCAGGACAACATCCGGCGACTGATCTCCAGTCTTCGCAAGGGGCCAATATCACTATCGCTGCTGTCAAAACTACTGGGAACCCTGGTGTCAGCCATCAGCATCGTTCCCTGGGCCAGGTTCCATATCAGGACACTGCAGTGGTTCCTGCTTCCCGCTCAGAGAAACAAGGTGAGCCATTCCCACAGACAAGTCCACTTGCCCCAGAAGGTCAGGGAGTCCTTAAAATGGTGGACATCTGCCGCCATAAACAAGGGATCTCCCTTCCAAATAACAGATCAGGTCATTCTGACCACCGACGCCAGTCTTACCGGATGGGGCGCTCACATTGGAGTTCACATGGCTCAGGGTCTGTGGACAGCGGAGGACCTCTCATCGGTCAACATAAACTTTCTAGAATTGAGAGCTGTTTTCCTAGCTCTAAAGACATTTGCTCCAATAGTTCAGCAACAACACATGTTAGTGCTCACGGACAATGTTGCGACCAGGGCTCATTTAAATCATCAAGGAGGAACAAGGTCACCACGTCTTATGGAAGAGACGGAGGCACTATTCCTCTGGGCCGAACAACACCTGAGGTCCCTGTCAGCGGAGCACATTGCGGGGATCACCAATACGCAGGCGGACTGGCTGAGCCTTTCCACCTTGGATCCCTCGGAATGGAGGCTGGATCCGGCCATATTCCAACAGGTGGTGAGTCGGTTCGGACTTCCGTTGGTGGATCTTTTCGCCAGTCCCCTGAACGCTCAGCTCCCGAGGTTCTACACGAGGTTTCTGGAACCAGGCGCGGAGGAGGTCAACGCTCTCCTAACATCCTGGCCGCCAGGACTACTCTATGCGTTCCCGCCAACGAATCTTATACCAAGAGTAGTGGAGAAACTCCTGAGGGAGAGAGCGGAGGTGTTGCTGGTAGCTCCACACTGGCCTCGACTTCCGTGGTTCTCCGACCTGGTGGCACTGTCGGTGTCAACCCCATGGAGAATTCCGGACCAGACGATATCCCTCAGCCAGGGGGACCTACAACATCCAGATCCCCAGTGGCTTCAACTGACCGTTTGGCACTTGAACGGGTCAGGTTACGAGGATTGAAGCTACCGGAGAAGGTCATCGACACTATGCAGGCTGCAAGGCGTCCATCTACCTCTCGGATTTATCAGACGACATGGGCGGCCTTTTGCGGCTTCTGCGACAAACAGCAAATCAATACTGGACAGGCTTCAGTGATTACAGTTCTGGAGTTCCTGCAGGCTGGCCTTGATCGGGGCCTAGCTCCCAATACACTAAAACGGCATGTGGCAGCCCTCGCAACCATGATACAGGTTGAGGGAGTGCGATACTTGGCTTACCATCCTTGGGTCAAGGATTTTCTACGGGGAGCTTCAAACCAACATTCTCCACCAATTCGGAGGTTTCCCTCATGGGACCTTCAGTTGGTCCTCAGAGCCTTGACAAAACCACCGTTTGAACCTTTGAGATCCATACCGTTGCGACTACTGTCAATTAAAACAGCCTTTCTAGTGGCTATTACGTCGGCACGGAGAGTGTCAGAGTTAGCTGCCTTGTCAGTACGACCTGACCTCTGTATCTTTTACCCAGACCGAGTGGTGCTGAGATTGGACCCTTCCTTTATACCAAAGGTAAACTCAGAGTTCCACAGGAAACAGGAACTGATCCTGCCTGATTTTTGCACCCACGGCAATCACCCGTCGGAATTGCGATGGCATAAGATCGATGTACGCCGTGCGGTCAAGATTTACATTAGACGCACAGAGAGTTTTCGGAAGACGGAAAAGTTGTTTGTTTCATTCTCATCGGATAAAAAGGGACTTGGACTTTCATCTGTTTCCATTATTCGTTGGATCAGGGACTGTATTGCAGAGGCATACAGGGCTCGTAACCAACCAGTTCCACCGGGAGTGACTGCTCACTCGACGAGGAGTGCGGCGACCTCAGCGGCCTGGGCCACCCAGGCGTCCATAGATGACATCTGTAGGGCTGCAACATGGTCGGCTCCGTCGACTTTCATACGGCATTATAAGTTGGACTCCTTCGCTTCAGCAGAGGCGGCATTTGGGAGACGTGTGTTGCAACGAGTTTGTTTATCTCCAACGTCCCTGACAAGACCTTCTCCCTCCCATGGGCCGTAAATCTCTGGTATATCCCATGTTGGACTCTCCTTCCAGATGCAATGGAGAAGAACCGTTGTACCTACCTGAACGGTCTTCTCAGTGCACTGGAAGGAGAGTCCAAACCCACCCGGTATAGTTATGGGTGCAGGGACGCCGAAGTGGGCAGTTAGTCAGTTATTGGTTGTTAACAATAAAACTTGGTTATCCTCTTACTATGGTTCTTTCGTTTTTAAAACTGGCTCATGGGGAGAGCAGAGGGGGCGGTGCTCAATTAATATGTAAATTTTTAACTCAGTCTCTGCCAATAGGATTGGAGTATTACCCATGTTGGACTCTCCTTCCAGTGCACTGAGAAGACCGTTCAGGTAGGTACAACAGTTCTTCTGACTGACAATATGGCTACACGTGCCCACATCAATCATCAAGGTGGCATGAAATCACATCGTCTCATGTGGGAAGCAGATCGCTTATTTTTTGGGCGGAACAACATCTCCAGTCCTTGAGAGCAGAACTCATCGTAGGATGAATGTCCAAGCAGACTGGCTGAACCATTCCACACTGGATCCGGCAGAATGGCTATTGGTTCCCAGCATCTTCCATGATATTTGCTACTGCTTTGGCACCCCAAAGGTGGACCTCTTTGCCACCCAACACAACACACAGCTCCACCATTTCTTCTCACGATTCCAGACCCCGGGAGCGGAGAGCATCAATGCCCTGCGCTCCCCTTGGCTGAGGGATCTGCTTTATGCCTTCCCTCCAATCCCGCTCATTCCAAAAGTGGTGAACAAGCACCTGAGCGAACGAGCGGAACTACTCTTGGTGACACCACATAGGCTGTGTTGCCCGTGGTTCTCTGACTTTCAAGATCTGTCATTTCCAGCCCATGGCATATACCAGACAATAAGATCCCTTTCAGCCAGGGATCAGTTTTCCATCTAGATCCTCAATGGTGGCACCTCACCGTCTGGCACTTGAGGGGTACCGATTGAAATTTCTTGCCTTACCGGGCAATGTGATCGCCACAATACAGTCTCCTCGCCGTTCTTCAAGCACCAGGATCTGCAGCACTACGTGGGCAGCTTACTATGCCTTTTATGTTTCAAAGAATCTGGATCCGCTGCAAGAATCACTAGAACAGATCCTGTCCTTTCTCCAGGCAGATTTTGACAAAGAGTTAGCTCCCAACATCCTTCATCGCCACGTGGCCGCCTTATCTATGGTCATTCACCTGAACAACTTGAGGTCCCTGTATTCACCACCCTTGCATTCAAGATTTTCTGCGTGGCATTACGAACCTGAGACCATAGGTGTTGTATTGCTATCTTACTTGGGATCTACCACTCGAGCTATAAGCGCTGACTCTCCATTTGAACCACTAAGGTAGGTTTCGCTTAGATTTCTAACATCGACTTCCTTTCTCATCGTAATCACCTCAGCCAGAAGGGTATCAGAGTTGTCAGCTTTTTCTTTCCATCACGATCTGTTTGTTCCACACTGAGAGTGGTATTACGACTTGCCCCAGCCTTCTTACCGAATGCCAACACCCTTTTCCATCAGTTGCAGATCATGCTTCCTGATTTCTGTGCTTAGGCATCTCATCCCCTTGAACACCATTGGCACAAACTGGACATCTGTCAAGCCGTAAACTCTATATTCGTAGAACCCAATCATTTAGGAAGTCCAAGACCTTGTCTCCTTCCTCCCATCTACTTAAAGACAAAAGGTCTCATCGCAGATCATTGGACGATGGATTCAATCATGTATTGCAAAGGTTTACCTGTCCCAGTCGTGGCAAGTTCTGGAAGGCATCACAGCCCACTCAACTCGGAGTGCTGCCACCTTGGCCGCATGGATTACACAAGCCTCTGTGAAGGACATTTGCTGCGCAGCCACGTGGGCATCGCTTACTATCTTTATCAAACACTACTGTTTGGACTTGTTTGCCTCCACAGAGGCAGCCTTCGGCAGGGGTGTTCTTCAGCTCGTTTGCGCTCCTGCTCCCCTGGTCCTGCCTTCTCCCTCCCTGACTTCCTAGCTTGGGTATATCCCATGTTGGACTCTCCTTAGCAGCACATTGAAGAAGAGCCATTGACTTGCCTGAATGGGCTTCTCGATGCGCTGCATGGAGTCCAAATCCACCCAGCCTTGTCTTGGCCCAGGGTCGCAGTTATTGTTCTGGTTCTGGGGTTATTGTTAATAAAATTTACTTGCTGAATTTGTCTATGCCTTCATTTAAAACTGAATCCTTTGGGCAGCAAAGGGGCATTATCTAATTAAATATTTAAATTTAAACTCAGACCCTATTAATAAGACTGAAGTAAGACCCATGTTGGACTCTCCACACAGTGCATTGAGAAGTCCGTTCAGGTAAGTCAACGGCTCTTTTCACTAAAGGGGGAAATACAGAACCAATGGATATTCTAGTAATAAGATGTTTGTTTTTATACAGATCTGAAAACTATGAGTGAACGACTGAAAAACAGATACTATGCATCTAAGAAATTATTCATGGCAGATATGCAGCGAGTGTTTACTAACTGCAGAGAGTACAACCCACCTGAAAGTGAATATTACAAATGTGCCAATATACTGGAGAAATTCTTCTACACAAAAATTAAAGAAACTGGATTAATTGACAAGTAATTTTCTTATACAATTAAGATGCCTAATCTAATAGCAAAATATGCAGTTCTTTCACTAGATTTGAAACTTGTTTATAAAATAAAACTTTCTTAACTAGCACTTTTCAACATGTAATATAGAAGAGTTTATTTTATTAAAATATTTTTAAATGTACACTTGCATGGCTTTTTGCAGTGTATTCAATTTTTATTAGATGTATTGCACAAACTGTTTGGAGAAGGGTAAATTTCCAAGCAGTGAATGTTTAAATAATGTATAATACTATTACGTATACAATGACCATTTTATTTTCACACACATATATATGTATATATACATATATAGACATACAGACACGAAAACAAAACATTCACTAAGAGAAGATGCTTAAGCTATAAGAAAGGAATTCCCTTATTAGGTGGAACTTTAATTTCTGTGAATTTGGTTCTTAGAATGAAAGCAAATATACATGTGCCACGATGTAATCTGAGACAGTCACTGGGACCAGATATTTACAGTTACCGGGACCAGATGTTTAGTCTTCTGACTTTTAGACTCTTGCTGAACCCATTCTCAGGGCTGAGGATAGGCTCTAGCATAAGTTTGAAAGCTTGGAAGACTAAATTTTTGATCCTGATGATTGGCCCAGATTTGATCTTGGTTCCTAATATTTTCATTTTCACTTAGGTCAAATTCTGAAAAGAACATCAGACTTTGTGTTAAGCTCCTAACTGTTGCTTAATCTTTTAGTAGATTTTTAAAACTACTATTTTAACTATTGAACCCAATCTAGCAATAGCCTTTGTCTTTATAGATTTGTATGGATCTTTATGCATGAAAGCCATTTTGCAAAACTACAATAGGTGCTGTAATAAGTGGGTGGAATGGACAATAATTTGAATTCTGATATAGAGCTTAACTCTGAATATAGTATATGTTGGTAAATGCATATATAACTAAATCATACACCCCTGAAGAATGTGTACTTAATTGCACAATGTAATCAGTAATACCTGATTGATGAGAAAACCATATCTAATTTTAGTGCAGATGAGAATATGTCTCACAACTATAATAGAGGGTGGTATGCAGTTTTTCCATAGCTATTTGCATTGTAAAGTCATGGGAAGCATACTGAAATCTGAAGGTACAACTAACAACATTGATAGATGTTAGTGGTTAACTCAGAATTTGACAGCATCCAGCCCAATGCCAAAAAGCAACTTGGTTTGCATCTTGCCATAGATAAAATAATTTTATAAAAAACAGCTTTGAGTAGATATTTATCCCACTGTTAACTTCTATTTGGATTAATACCAGTTTTTTTTTAATTAGAAACTTGAATTTTATTAATTCCATTTATATTTGAGCTATTTTTTTACATTATACATAAGAGATAAACTTCATTTGCTATCGTTAATTATTAGGGAAGCCATACTCATTGACCACTTAATTTTACAATGTATCTCAACACTGGAAGGGAAAGTAAGATACCCTTAGTATTTTTCTGTAAGTGTGTGTGTGTGCATGCACATGTACACACAAACACACACTGTTCATGCTGAAATATTTCACTAGTAAACTAGAAAGTACTAGAAACTGAGAAATGACATAAAAAGGCAGAAATGACATAAACAAAATAGTAACATAGAAATGCCTTGGCACTTTATATAAACCAGAATGAGCTTTGCATTTAAGGTACAATGATGCAACTTTCTTTTAGAATATTTAAATAGAAATGTTCACATATTTTGTAAACTGGGCCAACAGAGAGCTCTAAAGCTTAATATCCTATGAAAGTGTTATTTTCAAATATTCTTATTGTCTTGAAATTAGAGTCTCTTCTATATTGAGAACATTTTGGTTTCTAATTTAAAGATTATTTTCATAGATATTGTACAATAAAGATACATAGTATGTGTTAAATACTTTAACTGAAATTTTACCTTTGTAAAATTATTTATTGTATTGGTATAAAATGGTTTTGAATTATATGTATAATTTTATGTGCTATTTTGTAATTTGCATATAAAAATAACAGACATTCTCATTGTTTGTAGAGTACCTCTCATTTTATGAAATGGAATATAAGTATGCTAAAACATGTACAGATAATAAGAACTGGAACTCACTACGCAGTAGCAAATTCAATGGAATTTCTAATTTTCGTACAAATTTAATACAAGGTTTCAAGTTAAATAAAAACATGTTATTTATGACTTTTACATTCTCCTTAAAAGATATGTACCTAGAAAAAGTAGTTAAACTATTGATACCATGGGCTTACAATGTAAAGACACAAAAGGCAAGAAAAAAAGCAATTTTGGATAGAACTATTAGTTAAAATTGTTGTACTAAAAGTAAATACATAGAGGTTTCTACTTATCTTTCTCTTTGTTGTAAGTGCTATCAGAAGACTAATAATTATTTTGAAATAACTTAATAAAATTACTAGCATATAGCTTGAGATACATTACCTCATAAAATGTGGAAGTTGGATAGCTATGAAATATAAGTCAACTCACATTTATTTAGCACTCATAAAGAGTTCACTGATGTTTATTTCTAATAAATTTACAAGTTAACATATTCACCTTCTTTTTTAAAAAATTGTTAGAATAGTTGCAAGAATATCTAGACTGAAAGCATGCTAATATTGATAATTAAATCAATTTACCTTTAATCAAAATTATTCAAAATTTCATTATAAATGACATATAAGTGATAATTCAGAAAGCACAACACAATTTAACTTTATTTCTAATTAGAGACTGTTAAAATGAACTGCTTTTGTTAATAAATGATAATCTGCATTTCAAGCCTATTACTTTTATTATGTTCAGGAAGTAGCTCCTATTAAAATAATAGATTGTTCACATCTTTTTAAATAGATAAATTCTGAAAGGCAGTATGTGTATGATATAAATTATAAAAACATTTATAAATCTAAATTAGAAACATGCAAAAGTTTCATTTCCAGAATTTTAGTTAATATACTTTCAGCATAATATAAATGAGAATCAATGTGTAAACCATGAAAAGTAACTTAATAGCCAACAAATGCTTCATTGTATCTGGAAAGTGATTTGGATTTGGTGTACTTTCTCTCTTTAAAAACAGGAGAGTTCAAAAGGCTGGTATCTGTAAATGGGTCTCCTCTTCTGAGTTTCCTATCAAAATAAATTAATTTGTTTTTTGTAATATTCATGAATTGAAATAATTCAAATAACAACAAAAATGTGAAATTAATGTAGTTCTTACAATAGGAAAAATGACAAGACTATAATTTATTTTTAAGAGAATCCAGAAACAAAGATACTAACCCCCTGAGACTTGGCTCCTTGTAACTCACATGACTAGTATTTCTACGTCTTTGATGAGTAGCAACATTTCCTGCAGAACTGGAGGCTGGGTAAGAAATTGTTTGATAAGAAGTTGATGCAACATTGGTAATATCACTGAGATGATGTTTTTGAAGTGTCTCAGATGATTCATCTGTTGAAAGAAAGTACTGTCACTGGTTTCACACACACACACACACACACACAATAGTTATCATTATTATTCCCCCCCCCTCCCAGTTTCAGGCAATGCTAATCTGAAAGTAACTTACTCAGCTTTAAAATTTGAATATATTACTAAATCTAAACAATATTAGTTCTTCTTAAATTATGACCACTACAGCTTGTTCATTTAAAACAAAAGTTCAGTGCTACCTTCAAAGTGTGGTCAATTTTTAAAGCTTGTGTTTTTATTTTGAAAAATATGCATATTTATTTTTAAAAATATTTTGCAAAGTATCAGCAAAAACCACATTCAATTTTTAGAATTTGTAATTATGTACTATTTTTATTCCAGTCCTAGAGATTGAGAACCATGTTCTAAAGTAATACATTTCTATAATATACAAGGAAAACAAGAATTTTCTTACTCAAATGAGATTCAAGTGTCTTGGTATTCCTGTTTTCCCCCTCAGGATTTATATCATGTTGCTGAGACACAATTTTCTTTGATCGTGATTTTGTGCGCAGTGGAATTACATCTGTTCCAGTATTTAAAGCTTCAATGGATTTTGACTTTTTTGAGTAAGGCACATAGAGACTATCATCAGGATCTTCTTCTGAAACAGATGATTCACTACTAGAGATTTCTCCTTTCGTGTACGTTTTATCATCAACATGTTCATTTTGTTTGTTTTGCCGGAAAGGTGTTATATGAACAGACTCTTCACTAATAAAATCATAAGCATCATTGGAATGAATGGATGTACTTGCTTTTTGTTTAGATCCTGCATGTTTGTTGCAGTTTTTGTTTTTGTTGGATCTTGCCTTGGGAACATTTTGGGGGGTTACCAATTTTCTCTTCTGATCCTTCCTTTCCTTAATTTTAAAGCCACCTGCATTATTAAAATTACTTTGTTCTGAACAAGCTGTGGCCATTTCAATTTGTATATATGATTCATTTTTATCAGATTCAATTTGCATATCTGATTCACATTTATCAATGTTTACACTGTGCTTGTTCTCCTGACTAATAGATATTTCTTCAGAATTTTCATTATTATTTTTTGAACATGAAAGATCACTACTGATAACTGGAATAACATCATCTGATTCAAAGACTTCACTGAGGGAATTAATTTTTAAATAACGACGATGGGTAGAAATAGAAAAAGGTATAGAATAATCAGTTTGCATGTCTTCATCAATTGAAATAATTCTGCTCCCGGAGTTTGCATGATCATGATGATCTCCACAGGAATAATTCTGGTAATCTAGAATGTAAGATATGTATCAGTGACTAGCGACGCTATATTTAAAGAGAAATAATTTATTTTCTATAGAAAGTTAAGCAAATTTATAATTTATAAATCATACTTTCCACAATAAGTAACAATTTCTACTATTTTGAAAACAGTAAATATAGTTAGTAAACTTTATTAGATGCAAACAATGCTTATGAAATTTTATGAAATTTTTCCAGTCAAATGATATATGGTGGGAGTTCCATGTCAAGTGGACCAGTGGCCATTGTTCCCTCTAAGGTACGCAGCCACGCACCCAAAAACGAACCGCCATGCAGCATTTTCAAATGCCACGCAGTGGAGCCAGGATCCCTTTCTCTCCGCCCGACAGCTGCAACCGAGCAGTGCCCAATCCACTCCTCCCAAGCTGTCGGGTGGGGAGAAACCCCTGTGAGATCAGAGCCCCACCTGGCTTCTCTGGCTCTCCACTCTGGGGACCACAACCACTCCTGCCACCATCACATGGCCCTGGGAAGAAGAGGGGCAGAGGACTGAGCCTGGGAGACAGAGGGAGACCGGCGGCGGCAGTGGCTGCGTGTGTCTCCCCTCTCTGCCTTGGGCGCTTCCTCTCCCCGCCTCTTCTTGGGGAAGAAAACTCCTCAGATGGGGGATGTACCACTGCCATGCCATGTTGCCTGTCCCCCCCCCCTCCCAAGAGCAGGGTGTGCTCTGCCTCTGCTGCTGGCTCTCCCAAGTAAGTATTCTGCTGTCCCCAAACTGCACCATGTTAGAAAACTCCCCCGTGCATGGCGCAGAGAACCCAGACAAACTCTGCCCCCACCACTGCTAGCCTTCTTGATTTGCAAGCTGCAGAAGCATGGTACAATGAATCCTCCGTGTTCACACAAGCGTTTTTCCAGGCTGTTTTATAGTGCATGCTGGTTTTGGTGGGTGTTTTTGGGCTGGGTGATGGAAAAACAGCGATCTGTGTCTGAAACTATATGTGTTGCAATAAAACTCTGGAAAACAGAGAGGGACAGACAGACAAAGTAACAAAGAAAGAAAGAGGAAGGGAGAAAGGAAGTGAAAGAGGGAGGGAGGAAGGATGGAGAAACGGAGGGAACAAGGAAGGAAGGAGAAATGGAGGGAGGAAGGAAGGAAATTTTCAAAGAGGGGCAGCATACAAATCTAATAAATAAAATTTCCTTCCTTCCTCCCTCCATTTCTCCTTCCTTTCTTCTTTCCTTCCTTGTTCCCTCCGTTTCTCCATCCTTCCTCCCTTTTCATTCTTTAATAATAATAATTATTATTATTATTATTATTATTATTATTATTATTATTATTATTAAAGAATGAAATGAATGGAGGGATAGAGAAAGGAAGGACTTTTGGGAGGATGTAATTTTTTAAAAAAAATTCTCTCAACCTACATTTAAACAATACAGTGTACCATCTAATTTTCCATGAATAAAATGCAGTACCGTATTTTGTTAGTAACTAATGTCAATCATCAAAAAAATTGGAAAAAGTTTCTAATTTTGTCATACAGTTTCTTTTAATTAAATTCCCTCCTTAATGTTCCTTCAAAAAGTACACCAATTATATTTCTAACTTATTAACTGTTATGCCAGGCATCACGTTACAAACCCCAATTAAGTCTGAAGTGTAAATTCAAACACACACCCTCTTGTAAAGTAAACAAAGGCAGTTTATCACAAAGAAAAAGTACTGTTCAAACCCACTTTTATCAGCCAAAGTGCTCTCCCACAAACCACAAACTTTGAATGCTGTGATAAGCCAAAACAAAACAGATAAAGGTAGCTGTGAAGACATCACAGCCACCCCCCCTTCAAGAGTCCTCAAGCTGAATTTAACTGTGAATTAGTCCAAGAGTCCTGGTAAAATCCTGAAACAGTTCAAAAAAGTTCTTGTAAAATCCTGAAACAGTTCAAACAGCTGTTCTCTCTCTCACCAAACGGATAATCTCCCACCCCGAAAGGCAGTAACGTTGGCAATTTATCAGCAGCCCCATTAGCCTAATTGCCCCAGCCACAGGTGTTCTCCCTTATTTTCTATAATACTTGCGCAGTTGTTCCTTCCTTGTCATAAACCTGCATCTGCGAGCATCTATGAATCCCTCTTCTTCTGAATCTAACAATGATGATGATTCACTAATGGGACAACTAGCTAATGGGCTGCCTGTAATTACTTCCTCATCCTATCCTGCTTCACTCCCAGAATCTTCCCCTGACACAGAAGCTTCACTGTCTGAAGCTGTTAGCAGTAAAACCGGGCTCTGATAATGTGAGGATTTTCCCACACCAACCCCCACAGTCCTCGGAGCAGGAGCTGGCCCAGAGCCAACCACAACATTAACCATTATGCTAAAATGCTTCCTTCCTTTCTTTATACATTTTTCTATAAACCAAGAAAACCTTGTATAGCCACTCAGATGTTAACAAAAGAAAATTGAAAACAAAACATAAGCATATACAAATTTCAGACTTCTTTCCCCCCTCTAAATCGTACATTTACCTAATTCCAAATTTACAAATTATTTCAGCCCATCTAACATTTAGCCAATTAATATTTATCTATATTTCTTACTTAATTATTAATCTTAAATTTCAGTCAATTTGAGAAAAGGAAAAAAGGGAAAAATTCTAAATATTCTCTATTTTCAATCAATTAAAAATCATTAACATCATTAATCTCCCCAATAATTCTAAATTTAATTGCACTTATGTATTAATCCAAATCAGTATCACCTACTATAGGAGTGGGCAATTAATTTTGCCATTGGGCCGCATGAGAAATTGGGATGGTTTTAGAGGGACGGATTAATATAATTAACTTAGTTCTACCCAATACTGTATATTATTGGGTAGAACTGAGTTAATTATACTATAATTATAAATTATAATTATATATTATATTATATATATTATATATAATTATATATTATAATTATAAATTAATTGCCCACCCCTTCCTTCCTTGTTCCCTCCATTTCTCCTTCCTTCCTTCCTTCTCCAGATGGAGAGAAGCTTCTGTCTCTCTGATTTTCTCTCCCTTTTATTTCTGCTTTTGGGCAGTTGTTTACTTCTCTTTCAAAATATTCCTTTCAGCTGCCTCTCTTCAACTGACCTACATTGTCAGTTGAGAAAACATAGTGGAGGCTTTCCCTGAAAGTAGCTTTGGATTTCTTTTCTTCCTTCTCCTCCCTTTTCCCCCCTGAGGGGAAAGGCCAATGAAACCAATGAACAATTAAAAATGAGCATTTATTGCACTTTTGCAAAAGGGTATGGAAAGAGAATTTCTCCTTCCTCCCTCCCTCCATTTCTCCTTTCTTTTCTTCCTTCCTCCCTCCATTTCTCCTTCCTCCATTTTTCCTTCCTTCCTTCCTTCCAACCTCCGCGGGCTGGTCACAAACAGTGGGCGGGCTGGATCTGCCCCCTGGGCCACACTTTGCCCAGGTTTGGCCTACTACATATCCTATTATAATCAACACTTCTAATTTTATTAAAACATATCAGCAATTCCTAAATTCATATACCGTATCTAAATAGAAAAAATAATTAAAGTTAAAAAAGAGCAAACAAAACAACCCTTCTCAAACTCCAATTTCTTTACTCTGAGCAGAACTTTGATCTGAACCCTTTTTTTTTTTTTGGTATCCCCTTTTAATCCCATTTTCCATTTTATTCTTTCTACTCTTCTTTCTAGGAAGGACTTTGTTAGAAAAATAAGGGGGTTATTGGATCAATAATAATAATAATAATTTAATAATAATGATAATAATAATTTATTGGATTTGTATGCTGCCCCTCTCCGCAAACTTTGGACACTTGACAACTAGTCTGTAGTTATGATGGTGGCAATGTCCCAGGGTTATGTGAACATCTTTTGGGATCTTCTGACAAGCAACTGCAGGGATTCACAATGACTGTGGCAAGAAAGGTGGTAAAGTGAGGCAGAACTCACTTAATAACTGTTTTACTCAGGAGATAGAAACGTTGGCCTCCATTGGGGTCAGAACAGATGTCGAGGATTATCTGTCTGACCAGTGCACTCTTTTAGAAGCAGATCAGAAGTCCATTTTGAAGCTCCACAGAAAACATCTAGGGGGGAAGGCAGTTGGCCTTGACCTACAACGATTCATTTACTGACTGTTCAAAGTTACAACGGCCCTGAAAAAGTGACTTATGCCCCTTTTTCACACTTACAACATTTGCAGCAGCCCTTCTAACCTATCCATGCCCGGGCATGAAAATGTGCCGCTCAGATATTATACTTTTCCGCCCACACTGAAAAAAAAATTACATTGCCAGTGGTCTTACCTTGCCATTTCAGATTTTTATGAAATTTGGCACATAGTTTCTTTATGATATAAAACTATGCTTTAATCTTCAAAAGAATTAATCCCCCAAAAATTGGGAGTTCTAGGAAACCTCAAGTAAAGTGTTGCAAAATGACATTTGGGGCCAACTTCCAGAAGCTGTAAACTTGTCAGTTTCAGTGGTATGTTGGAGATATTTGGAGAACCTGCACACCTTGTAAGACTTTATAAACTGGGGGGGTTTTTTGCAAAGTTTCAGCCTGAATCATGTAAAAAGTAAGTGGACTAGGTACATGGGTTTGGGCAGTTTATAAAGCCTTACAAGATGTGCAGATTCTCCAAATATCTCCAACATACTACTGAAAGAGCCGCATTTACAACTTCTGGAAGTTGGCCCAAAATGTCATTTTTGCTGACTCACCATTTTGCAACCCTTTACTTGAGGTCTCCTAGAACTCCCAATTTTTAGTGTTTTGAACTAAAAGTTTGCACAGCATAGTTTTATATCATAAAGAAACCATGTGCCAAATTTCATCAAAATCTGATATAGTAAGGTGGGGATGATCTTTAAAATTGCTCCACTTGACACGGAATGACTCATGGATTACTTATATTTAAATACAGCGGTACCTCTACCTAAGAACACCTCTGCTTACAAACTTCTAGATAAGAACCGGGTGTTCAAGATTTTTTTGCCTCTTCTCAAGAACTATTTATCACTTACAAACCTGAGCCTCCAAAACTATAACCGGAAAAAGCAGGGAGAAACCTCTTCTAGGAATCTCCTGGGAGGAAACAGAGCCGGAAAAGTCGGGGAGAAGCCTCCATGGGTCCTCTCTAGGAATCTCCTGGGAGGAAACACAGCCTTTACCCTCCCTGTGGTTTCCCCAATTGCACACATTATTTGCCTTTACATAAAGCCCAGGAGGCAACACTCTTTATTTGCTAGAAAGACAAGTTTCTAATAATGGAGCGTAATAGCCGGCCAACCTGACCTTAAAGCCCAAATAATTTCATCATGACAACATTTTGGATTATCTTTGACTAGAGCTTTTAAGGCCTTTAAACATTAGTAGTACAGTAATACCTCATCTTACGAACTTAATTGGTTCCAGGACGAGGTTCGTAAGGTGAAAAGTTCATAAGATGAAACAATGTATCCCATAGGAATCAATGGAAAAGCGAATAATGCGTGCAAGCCAATAGGAAAATCCAAAATTTTAGAAGCGAGGCAAACAGAGGGTGGGGAGGGGCAGCGAAAGGGGGCGGGTTGAGGAAGAAATGACGGGGGGATTCCTGTAAACGTGAGGAATGAAGGTGGCTGAAAGAATAAATGGCAGGGGATCCTGGAACATGAGGAATAAGGGTGGCTGAAAGAATAAAAGGCAAGGGATCCTTATGCGTGGAGGAGGGGGGAGAAGTTTTTGGTGACGGCAAAGGAGAATCCCGGCGCTTCAGCTTCAGACAAGGCTCCCTTGACAAGATGCCCCCTTCCTTCTCCACCTCCGGAGCCCTTGTGGACAGCCACATGCTCCCCTTTTTCTCCCCGGACAAAGAAGTGGCGCCCAATTGAAGTAACGATCCGGAGTCCTAATCCAGCCGCTGCTTTTCCTCCCTCTAATCCTGAGCAGCCCTGTCCAGGAGAAACCGCTCTGAGTCCTCTTCGTCCCGCCTGTCCATCGGAAAGAGAAAGAGAAGAAGAGAGGAAGGGAAAGAGGGGGGAGTGTGTGTGTGTGTGTGTGTGTGAGAGAGAGAGAGAGAGAGAGAGAGGCTGACTGCCTCTCCTTTGCAATGATACCAGAAGCTGCCTGTCTGCTGTGCTGGGCTTGCCCCCTGGACATGCCCCGCGGCTTTGCCTGAGGACGAGAGAGCAGCGGAGGGACTGGCAAACACGGGTTTCTTTCTTTACTTCACAGCCTGCTGTTTCCCTGGAGGGGTTTGTGTGTGGATGGGGGGGCCTTCCCTGTCTTTCCTGGAGCTGTTTCCCCCCCTCCTCCGACTGAGCGTGTTTTCATGGTGTGCTGGGCCGGCAATGGGCTGGCCCTCACGAAACCCAGGTGGGGGCTTTCTTTCTTTCTTTCTATCCATCCATCCGTTCTGAGTTTGGGTTTTGCCCTGTGTAATATTTTGCATGTCTATGCGACGTTTCGGTGAAATCACATTCAAGACATGCAAAATATTACACAGGGCAAAACCCGAACTCAGAACAATCTACATACATATACCCGTGAAAATCTACGAAAACAAATATCTTACGTCTACGGGGAGGACACTTTCCTACTGACTAGGACTTATGAAAAACTTGAAGTCAGAAAAGCCTCCATCTTATGTGATCTCACATTCCTACGCAACTGCAGAGACAAAAGAATAATTCCCAAATACTTCCAACTAAAATTCCACCCAAAAACCCCAGCCATTGAGAGGATCCTAAAAAGAACTGAATTAGCCCTAATTAGAAATGAACTCCACAAAAAAAGATTCATACTTGATGAAATCAACAAAAGTCTACTCTCTCTTCACCTTAAACTCAGCAACCATATACATCCTATACTCTGGGATAAATTCAAACAAATATCAATCTGGAGAGCTGAAACAGAAACCCAATACAAGACAGACACACATAATAAAAAACTCCACAAACTAGAAATACAGCAGAAACCCAGCCCTCCACAACAACTTATGACAAAAACAGTACATAACATATCAGACAGGATACTCACCACTACAGAAACCAATATTCTTTCAAAAGGATTCAATTTTGCAATAACCCCCAAACGCATTCCAACTGAAAACATCATATGTGGAATTGAAAGTACTCTAAATAAAATCAACCCAGATGAAGCCAACAAAATCAGACTTAAAGTCACTAATATTCTCTGCTCTAGTAAACCACCTAGAAGCAACATACAAAAAGAGGAACGAGATGCACTTATCAATTTGAAGAAAGACAACGATATAATCATCCTCCCAGCAGATAAAGGAAATGCCACAGTAGTGATGAACACAGCAGACTACCAAGAAAAACTTTCCATCCTACTACAAAATCCTGCCTACAAACTTCTAAACACAGATCCTACCACCTACCTAGAAAAAACCACCAAATCCAAAATAAAGGCCTCTCCCATCAGTGAAGAAATCCAGCGAAGAATCATCCCCAGAGAAAAATCTTCCATATGTCCAAAACTCTATGGCCTTCCAAAAATACACAAAGAAGGAATACCTCTCAGGCCAATAGTTAGTTCCATAGGCTCCCCTCTACAAAATCTTGCCAAATTTTTAGCCAAATATCTTCAACCCTATACAGAGACTGAGTCTGGTTTCTATGGCTGGGATACGTTTGAGGGCTGGTTTCCAGATGTCTGGTAAGCGAGAGGTATCATCCCGCTTGGTCATATTTTGGGGATGTTTTTCTATCTCGATGGCTTCCATGATTATTCTTTTGCTGTAGTGTTCTGTTTTGGAAATTAATTTGGTACTGTCAAAATCAATTTCATGTCCTGTAGTTTTGAAGTGTTGGAAAAGGGAGGAGGTTTTTTCTTTTTTCTTTAATGCATTCTTATGTTCTGCAACACGTGCATTTACTCTCCTGTTCGTTTGTCCAATATATGTGGCTGGGCAGATTTTACACGGTATTTGATAAACTCCCTGGTTTTCTAGTTGGATATTGTCTTTCGGGTTTCTTAGGATGTTGGCTATTTTTTTATCTGTACCAAAGGCTGTCTTGATGTTGTGTTTGCGGAGAATTTTACTGATTTTATCTGTGGTGCCTTTGATGTAAGGGAGGAGGGCGATGCCATTGTCCTGTTCTGTGTCTTGGTTCTTGGGGGGTGTCTCTTTTTGGATTAAGTTGTTGATTGCCTCTCTTTGGAATCCATTGGAAATTAATACATTTGTGAGACTGTGTAATTCAGGTTCCAGGTGGTCTTTGTCAGCTAGGCGTTTGGTTCTGGAAATGAGGGTCTTGGCTACGGAATTGATCTGTGCGGGGTGGTGGTGGGATTTTGCGTTCAAGTAGTGGTTGGTGTGTGTCTTCTTCTGGTAGACTGTGTGTCCTAGGGAGCCATCGGGTTTTTTGTAGATTAGGACATCCAGGAAGGGAAGTTTGTTGTTGGTTTCTATTTCCATGGTGAATTGTATTTTGGGGTGTAGGCTGTTGAGATGTGTGAGAAAGCTGTCCAGTTTTTCTTTCCCATGTGGCCAAATTACAAAGGTGTCATCTACATATCTAAGCCAGAGTTTGGGTTTGTATTCAGATTTGTCCAAGGCATTGGTTTCAAAATATTCCATGTATAAGTTTGCGATGACGGGTGACAGGGGTGATCCCATGGGGGCTCCTTCTATCTGTTTGTATCTTTGTCCATTGTGGATGAAGTATGTATTCATCAGGCAGTGGTTGGTCAGATCTAAGATGTGCTTCGGGGGGGTTGCATTTGTTTTGGATGGCTGTCAGGGCTTCTTTGATAGGCTCTTGGGTGAAGAGAGATATGACATCGAAGCTTACGAGAAGGTCACTGGGTTGTAGGTTTTGTTCCTTTATGATTTCTATGAAGTGGAATGAGTTTTGTACATGAGACATGATGGATTCTGCATAGGGCTGGAGTTGTTTGGCGAGAAATTTGGCAAGATTCGGTAGGGGTGAGCCTATGGAGCTGACTATGGGTCTGAGTGGTGTTCCTTCTTTGTGTATCTTGGGGAGGCCATAGAGCTTGGGGCATCTGGATGATTTTTCTCTGGGGATGATTCTTTGCTGGATTTCTTCACTGATGGGAGAAGCTTTTATTTTGGATTTGGTGGTTTTTTCCAGGTAGGTGGTAGGATCTGTGCTTAGAGGTTTGTAAGCGGGGTCTTGGAGTAGGTTGGATAGCTTGTCTTGATAGTCAGATGTGTTCATCACCACAGTGGCATTGCCTTTGTCTGCTGGGAGGATGATTATGTTATTGTCTTTCCGCAAGTTGGTGAGTGCTTTTTGTTCATCTTTATGTAAGTTGCTTCTGGGTGGAATGCTGGAGCAGAGGACATTGGTGACTTCGAGTCTGATTTTGTTGGCTTCATCTTGGTTGATTTTGGTTAGGGTGGCTTCAACTCCGCATATGATGTTTTCAGTGGGGATGCGTTTGGGGGCGACTGCAAAGTTGAATCCTTTGGAGAGGACGTTGGTTTCTGCTGTGGTGAGGGTCCTGTCCGATATATTATGTACTGTATTCTTCATGAGTTGCTGTGGAAAAGGTTTGGGCTTCTGGTGTTTTTCCAAATTGTGGAGTTTCCTGGTGTGTAAGTCTGTATTGAGGGAGGTTTCTGTTTCAGCTCTCCAGAGGGCTAGTTGTTTGGATTTGTCCCAGAGTATTGGGTGGATTCTGTTGCTGAGTTTGAGGTGAAGACTGAGTAGGTCTTTGTTGGTTTGGTCTAGTAGGAATCTTTTTCTGTGGAGTTCGTTTCTGATTAGGGCTAATTCAGTTCTTTTCAGGATCCGATCAGTGGATGGGGTTTTAGAATGGAATTTTAGTTGGTAGCATTTGGGAATCAAGTTTCTGTCTCGGCAGTTGCGTAGAAATTTGAGGTCACATAGGATGGTAGCTCTTTGGACCTCGAGTTTCTCGTACGAACAGGAGAGTAAATGCACGTGTTGCAGAACATAAGAATGCATTAAAGAAAAAAGAAAAAACCTTCTCCCTTTTCCAACACTTCAAAACTACAGGACATGAAATTGATTTTGACAGTACCAAATTAATTTCCAAAACAGAACACTACAGCAAAAGAATAATCATGGAAGCCATCGAGATAGAAAAACATCCCCAAAATATGAACAAGCAGGATGATACCTCTCGCTTACCAGACATCTGGAAACCAGCCCTCAAACGTATCCCAGCCATAGAAACCAGACTCAGAACACACATTGTAAAGCAATCAAGTAGCCTGCAAGTTCCAACTACTCAGTATATCACGCCTAATCTACAACCATTAACTAATCAGCATACCTCAGCTACATCAACGACCCCAATTGTTACCCCACTGACTCACCAGGAAGTTTCTACACAGCAGACAATTGCTGAGCCATCAAACCACACCCAGCCACCAGTATTTATAGAAGGCAGGCAGCTCAGGTCTCGCAGTGTTCGCCTGAGAACAAGGACAGAAACACCAGCCTGAAGATGACGAGTGGGACCTCGTCGAAACGTCGCCAGAAATTTCCAAATCCTACACGGGAAGAAACCCAAATATACCAAGACCGTCATACCTGTACCCGTGAAAATCTACAAACACACACACACACACACACACACACACACACACATATATATATATATATATGACGGTCTTTCAAGAACAATTCCTAAATAAACAGGCAAATGATTAATCTGCAATATGTAGATTAAACAATAGTTAAAGCTTTTGCCTCACTTTTATAAACTTAATTTTGGAATAGCTCACCTGTATCTGTCTGAGACACTGAAGCTGTATTCTCCAGTTTATCCTGTATTTCATCTGCATCTTCTTTACCTACTTCTACAGCAAGAATATGCCTTAGAAATGCCCTATGAAAGATAGGTTAGATTAAATATCTAGGTTAAAACAGGTTGTTACACTGGAGAAACATGCATTAACTTTTTTCATCTTTAGGACATGAATGACTTAGGGTAGCAATATAAATATACCGTATTTTTGGTGTATAAGACACACCTTTTTCCGCCCTAAAATAGGCTGGTAATTAGGGTGCATCTTATACACTGAATGTAGCTTTTTTTCCCCCAGCTCTAACTAGCTGCTACCGATCTTCCTAGCTCTTATCTTGCAGGCTCTTTCATTGTTTCTCTCTGGGAAGAATGTTTTCCAAACCCTAAGTTTCTGCACATTTTTAAAAAATTACTCTAACTTGCTCTGAGTAAGTTTCTTTCAGCCCTAACCAGGTGCTAACAACGTTCCCAGCTTTTACCCACTTGCAAGCTCTTTCACTGTTACTCTCTGCAAAGAAGAATGTTTTCCAAGTCCTAGGTCTTTGCAGGGTTTTTTCCATTCCTCTACTTGCAATCAGTGTTCCCTCTAATTTTTTTTTGGGGGGGGGGGCAGAAAAGTATAGTGTCTGAGCGGCAGTCCCTTCGGGACTGGGCGGCACAGAAATAATAAATAAATAAATAAACAAACAAACAAACAAACAAAAAACCCACCCTGTTTTGCCTCAGAGAATTTCAAAATAAAATACTGTACTGTGTGTCTATAACAGTGAGCTCATAATAGGGCAACTCTATCAATATCAAAATGCCACTTAAATAGTTGAGCTAGTTTCAAACTAGATTTTGATTTTCTTCCTCTCTTCCTTACTCCCATTCTTTTTCTTTCTCTTTTCCTTCCTCTCTTTTTTCTATCTGTTTCTCTCTCTTCCTCTCTTCCTCTCTCTCTCCTTCCCTCTCACTCTTTCCCTCTCGGCTTCTGGGCAGGTTTGGAAAACTCTGAGTTGATGATGATTTTTAAGTGAGCGATTGCTCACTGCTCAGCTTAGAGGGAACTATGCTTGCAATGTAAAGAAGATCTGACTAAGGATATGTACCTGGGATCGGCTGGGGTGTGAGTTCAGATGGGGGTGACTAGCTTTCCACCAGGTCCTTTTCTTTTAAAAGGAGAGAGAAAAAAGGGGGCGAGCGAATAACAAACTTCTATAGAGAAAGAAATTTGTATCTCCCATCAATTGTAGTGTAAAGACAGAAAGAAAGACAGAATTACACTGCAATTGATGGGAGATTCACATTTCTTCCTCTAGAGAAGCTGGTTATTTGCCTGCCCGCTTCTCTCTTTCTTTCTCTCTCTCTCTCTCTAAAAGAAAAGAACCTGGTGCAAAGCTAGTGGGCCCCAGCAGAAATTACACTCCAGCCGATCCCAGGTGCGTAGCCTTCCTCAGATCTTCCTCAGCTGGGCTTGACTTCCCACTCGCGGCTGCTATGTCTTCAGAGCCTGGAGCTGTCATGCAGTTGCAGACCGATGCCAGCTCTAAGTCCAGCTAGAGCAGAAGAGGGTATGAATCTGAACCATGGGGTGGCTGGGTATGGGGGGGAGAGAACCAGGAGGAGAGCCAAGTCTAGCATGACTTGTGGAGGAATTCTGGGAGTTGAAGTCCACAAGTCTTAAAGCTGTCAGGTTTGAAGACACCTAAGTTACAGGTTAGGAGTGCAAAGGTCTTCAAACCTGGAAAGTTTAAGGCTTGTGGGCTTCAACTCCCATTTCTGAACTAGCATGACTGGTGGAGGAATTCTGGGAGTTGGTCCACAAGTCTTGAAGCTGTCAAGTTTGAAGTTTGTAAAAGGTGTACATGGTTTTAAAAAGTATACATGGTTGTTAAAAGTATTCTGCTACACTGGTATTTTATTGAACAGTATACTACACCATTTGGTTCAGAATGCTTTTTTCCTTGTTTTCCTCCTCTAAAATCTAGGTGCGTGGGATTGCGCATGTGTCAGTTTTTTCTAGACGCTCCCGTCTCGAGCTCCGAAGTGATATATTAAATAAAGGGGGAATTCTCCCTCAAAATACCATAAATCCTTCATGAAGAAAAGCAGAGGTGTAGAGCATTCAGAGAAATTCAAAGAGAATCTAAGATATGTGGTTTTAAGGGAAGACGGAACTTCTTTCTCTATCACGAAATGGGTACAACAAATCTCAATAAAATGGCTGAAGGGGTTGAGCCTAGTCTCGGCAAAATTGAAAAAAAACTGGATCAGCTGCTACAAATTGTTACTGGCTTTGAGCAAAGATTTTTGAGAGTAGAATCTGCATTGGGAAATCTTTCTTTAGATATTAAAACAGTTAGGAAAGGAGCAGATGTGGCAGCTGAAAAAATTCAGAAATTAGAACATCAAGTTAAAAGTCAGGATGAGATTTCTAAACAATTGAAATATAGAACTGCTAATTTGGAAGACCACCAAAGGAGAAGAAATTTATGTCTGCGTGGTTTTAGACCAGATTTTGCTTCAGCCTCGAAATTAACTGAGGCTATCCTTGGTTGGATGAAAGCACAGGGCACCCAGGTTGTTTTTGACGATATTTTACGTGTCCATTGGGGCGTTCCACATAGAAACTGGGAGAGGCAAAGAGACATTGTTATGGCCTTGGCCAGTGAGAAAAAAGCTAATATTGATATACAAGTATTTGAAAAGCTGTGCTGGCCTTAAGCAAGATGAAAACGACATAAGAGTTTTAGAGATCTCTCTTGGGAAACTTTGACAGCGAGAGCTGCCTTACGCCCAATTTCAAGCCGTCTATATCAAAGTGAAAAAAGTTTACCTGGGGTTTTCCAGCTGCCATCTCGGTGTTCCAAGAAAATAAGATGTTTAGAGCACGATCACTGGAGGAGGGAAAGGCACTATTGAATCAACAGGGTATTGAGTTTGAAGAAAGCGAGGCACAAGGAGCAGAAGGAGGGGAGAGCAGAGCAGTTGGAGAGCCAAAAGGAGCAGAAGGAAAATATTATTTCAGCGGTCGCAGAATCCCAGACGAAGAGGAAAGGCAAAGGGAGGAGCAGCTGAAGGAATGAATGGGGCAGGTGGAAGCCATCACAAGGGAGAAGAGAAAAACAAGAACCCAGTGTGAGAAGAAAGCAAAGAAGTGAAGAGTTGAAACTGATTTTGTCGCCCCACCCCCACCCCCAGAGATGTTTCCGGAATTTTAATTTTTATTCTTGGGGGGGGGGGGAGAAAGGAAAAAGGGAAAAGGAGTTTAAAAATAAAAGGAGTTATTATTCAAATGGATAAGGGAGGGTGGGAGGGGAATTTTTCTCTCTAATTATATTTAAAAGTGGTTGAAAGTGGAGCTCAGCAGGGTGGGAATGCAATCAGGAGAAGTGCCTCATGACTGGACAAGGGTTTTTTTTGTCCTCCCCCTTCCTGGTGGGGGGGGAGTGATTGGGGTAAGGAAGGGGAAAATAAGTAAATCAAGAGCAAAACAAGAGGGGGAAAAGGGTTATTCTTGTATATTATGAGTGAGTGTATTATAATGGTTTTAAATGTGAATGGTTTGTGATCAGATTTGAAACATTACAGGATATTGAGGATGGCTAAGCAAGATAAGGTGGATATTATGATTTTGACAGAAACACATAAAGGACGGGGAGAAAGGGATAAATTGATTAATGATAGAAATTGGAAATGGGTATATGAATCTTGAGGAACGCAAAATAGTAGAGGTACGGCGATTCTTATTCAGCAGAGGGTTTTATTTGAAGGAGGTTGGAATTCAGAAAGATAGAGAAGGGAGGTGGTTGTTTGTTAAATGGAAAATTAAAGAGAATTAAAATACAAAATGGCACCAAGCAGGGATGTCCTTTATCTCCAATGTTATTTGTAATAGCAATAGTGACATTAGCTAATAAGATAAGACAAGATAATACTTGGGTAGGATATAAAATAGGGAAATTAGAAATGAAACTAAACCTATTTGCAGATGATGCAATTATATTGACCCAGACCCCGAAGGAGATGATCAAAGGTATAAGAAATATTTTACAAGAGTTTAAACAGGAATGGGGATTGTCGGTCAATATGGAAAAATCAGAGATTGTGTGTTTAAATACAGGTCCGAGAGAGCAGATAGAAATTAGGAAAGAATCAGGGATGAAGTTAGGATTAAAGAAAATTAAATATCTGGGAATTTGGTTATTGAGAAACCCAGCGAAAATCGAGGGGGTAAATTATAGATTAATATGGAGGAAAATGCTGAAACAGATGAGGAGCTGGAAAGAGAAAAAACTAAGGAGAATCTCTAAAATAAGAGCCTTGAAAATGATAGTACCCAAAATGATGTACCTGTTTCAGGTATTGTCAGGGGGCTATCAGCATCCAAGTTTAGAGAATGGGATAAAAAACTTAATTATTGGGTTGAAGAAGATAAGACACCAAGAATAAGGAAAAAGTGGTTAATAGCGAATGAAAAAGAGGGCGGATGAGGAATTCCTTGTTTGGAGTTTTATAGGGAACCATTTCAAATTGAAAGATTAATGGAGCTGCAATTATTCAAAAATAAATGGGTGAAACTGGAAAAACAGATAAACGGGATGAAGAATAGAGAATTAATTTTTATAAAGTGGAATAGTAGCGACTTAGATAAATTAATAGGTCCCATGAAAGGGATTATGAAATTTGGAAAAAATGGCAGGGGAAAATAGGATTATATAAATCAAAACTGTCATCGCTTTATGTAGTAAATAGTGATAACGAAACAAATTTAAATAGGGTCATAGGAGAGTTGAAGGGAAGAGGGATAACTAAGATAGAACAGTTATATGAGAAGGATGGGAGGCAAGTAGAAATTGTATAGAATGGTGGTTTGAGTAAGGGAAGATGGCTACAAATAAATGCAATATTTAAATATCTGAATGAAAGGGAGAAAAAAGAAGCACTATTTAGGTAAGAGATAGAGTTAGAGAAAATAATAAGAGAAAAAAGTGAGGGTACTAAGGCGCAAGCAAGCAATATATATAAAATGTTAGTGCAGTCAGAGACGTGATCCAAGGATTGATTAAATGGTGGCAAAATGAGATACAAGTAGAGGCGCAAGAGATGAAAAATATAGTAGAGAATATAAGGAAAACTAAGCATACAAAAGTTAGGGAAATGAGAAGGAAAATATTACATACTGTATATACTCGAGTATAAGCCGAGGCACCAGTTTTTGCCACAAAAACTGGGAAAACTTATTGACCCGAGTATAAGCCAAAGTTAGAAAATGCAGTGGCTACTGGTAACTTATAAACATGGAAACCAATAAAATTACATTAATTGAAACATCAGAAGATTACATGTTTGAGAATATTTATTTTAAAGAAAACCAGTAAACTAGCTCTGTAAATTTAAAACAGGATTCCTTCTCATCATCTCATCATTAATTGGATTTACATTATTGTTCTGTTTTTATATATGCTGTGAGCCACCCTGAGTCCTTGGAGAGGGGCGGCATACAGATCCAGTTAATTAATTAATTAACTAAATAACTAAATAAATAAATAAATAAATAAATCTGTATATCCAAACAGAGCTTCAGCATTAGCTGCTGTGAGGTTATCAGCATAGAAAACCAGGTAGGTAGGTAGGTAGGTAGGTAGAATAGATAGACAGACAGACAGACAGACAGACAGACAGACAGACAGACTAGTGAGACAAGCAAAACTTGCTAAACACAGGCAGCTCTTGTGGTTTTGTATCCTAAATATGCAGGTCCTATTAAGAATCAAACTCATTTTTAAAATATGTAAAATGCTTCCCCTCATACTTGTTAATTGAAACTTGCTCTCAAACCCACTTTATGAAAGGCAACTTTTTAAAGATCCACAAACACATTTTAGGAATTCCTGTCTAGCTCTTGCCTAATTAGTTCCTATCCAAGCAAGGACAGCAACTACCACAAAATACCATTTTTTAAACAGTTTAAATCCTTTCAAAGGAGGGGGAGGAGAATCAGACAGCAGGGGGCCTTTTTAATCCAACTAAGGGCAATGCAGAGAGAGCAAGGAATAGTTACGGTAAACCTGTTGACAAATACACACAGGGAGTAAAAAAAAAGCCTCCCGGTTTCAGCAAGGGAAAAAGGAGGCACTTTGGCTACACATCTACTCCTTCAAAGAGGTAGCTGGCTTTTTTCACGGTGGGGGGGAGAGGGGGCATGCATGCACGCACACACACACACACACACACGCTTGCCCTCTAAAATTCATCCTCCCCCTTTTTTTTGTTGCCTTGGCTTCCCTTTCATTCACACGCCCACCCCCACACCACTCTAGGGCTTCCTCCGTCTTGCAGACTCCGATAGGGTTTATTTGTTGACAAATACACACAGGGAGGGAGCAAGGAGTAAAAAAAAAAAGCCTCCCGGTTTCAGCGAGGGGAAAAGGAGGCACTTTGGCTACACACCCACTCCTTCAAAGAGGTAGCTGACTTTTCTTACGGTGGTGGGGAGAGGGGGCATGCACACACACACACACGCTCGCCCTCTAAAATTCGTTGCCTTGGCTTCCCTTTCATTCACACCCCCACCCCGCTCTAGGGCTTCCTCCGTCTTGCCGACTCCGATAGGGTTTATTTGTTGACAAATACACACACACACATGGAGGGAGTGAGGAGTAAAAAAAGAAACCTCCCGGTTCCAGCGAGGGAAAAAGGAGGCACCTTGGCTACACACCCGCTCCTTCAAAGAGGTAGCTGGCATTCTTCGCAGGGTGGACGGGCGTGCACACAAGCACACACACACGTGCGCGTGCACACACACACACACACACAACCTCGCCGGCTTCCCATTGCTTTCCCCCCCCCCTCTCGGAGCGGTTGGAGCACTTGGCTGGCTCCTTTGCTTGAGGCAGGGAGAGGAGGCACCAGCCCCACCCCTCTCACAACTCCGACGGCGCGCGAGAGGGGAAAAAAGCCGGTGAGGTGGGGGGGAGGGTGGCTAGAAGACAGAAGCAGGAATCCACCGCCCCTGACCTCACTGGCTTCCCATCACCTTTTTCTCCTCTCGCCGTCGGAGCTGAGGGAGGAGTGGGGCTGGTGCCTCCTCTCTCTGACTCAAGCAATGGCGCTCTCTTGTGGTGACTTGTCAGTGACCCGAGTATAAGCCGAGGTTGTGTTATTCAGCCCATTTTTTGGGCTGAAAAACTCAGCTTATACTCGAGTATATACGGTAAGTGATATTACACACCCGTTCAACTCACATACTTTCAGCAGAATGTTAAAGGTATTTGTTGGTGTGAGTGCCAAGATAATAATAATAATAATAATAATAATAATAATAATAATAATAATAATTTATTGGATTTGTATGCCGCCCCTCTCCGCAGACTCGGGGCGGCTAACAACAATAAACACAACATGTACAATCCAATAATAAAAAGATAAAGGAGTGTTTATGCATATGTTTTGGGAATGCCCAGTAGTGCAGAATTTTTGGCAAAATATAAGATAGATAATTACTAAGGAAATGGCAGTATTAGTTAAAAGTAATGAGATAGGAGAATTCAGAGAATTCAGCGATAGAAAGCGCTCAGGCGGTAATAGTCTTGGGTTGGAAGGACGTGCCAAATGGACAATGGAAAATTGGTACCGGTACATGGTGGACTACATTCAATTTGAGATTATGGATATAAGGATGAATTTGATTAATGAAACTGATTTGCGACAACTGATGGGACAATGGGACAAGGTAAGATGATATATGGCAAATAGAATCCGAGATCAAGCTATAAGAAACAAGTTGGAATCGCTGTATAATATGTAAATAAATATTTTGCTCTTGGGTTAAAATGGTTTATACAAGAAACACTCCCGATTGGTGGTGGGGTACGAATGTGTGTCTGGTGGTGGGCACAATCACTGAGCACTTGTTATATGTTGCGTGTGTGTTTTTATATTATAAAATCAATAAAAAAAATTTAAAAAAATAAAAATAAAATCTAGGTGCGTGTTATAAACCGGTGTGTCTTATACATTGAAAAATAAGGTAATTTTTATTATACTTTTATAATGTTGATGTGAATCCACTGTGTCAACTGGTATTAATTGGTTTTATACACTGTAGTCTTGATTGAAACACTTTATGCATTCTTAAAACAGATTTTTAAAATTATTTTGTTTAAACAACTAAATTTATAAAGTATACTTACAAAGAATCAGGCTTCTTTAAACTTCCAGAATCACATTCCTCATGTTCAGAGTTATACTGAATTGCATTCTACAGAAATTAAAGACATGTTGAAAAACATTATTAGGTATTCGTAACTGAGTCAGATACAATATTTGAGAACTATGCATAAACATGGGTTCCAACTGTACTTTGTAGATCAATTTACTGTGAAAGATCAGTAAGAGGAATTCTACTAGAGAAATGTCAGTAAAATAATTTTATTTATTTATTTATTCATTCATTCATTCAATTTTTATGCCACCCTTCTCCTTAGACTCAGGGCGGCTTACAACATGTTAGCAATAGCACTTTTTAACAGAGTCAGCACATTGTCCCCACAATCCGGGTCCTCATTTTACCCACCTCGGAAGGATGGAAGGCTAAGTCAACCTTGAGCCGGTGGTGAGATTTGAACCGCTGACCTACAGATCTATAGTCAGCTTCAGTGGCCTGCAGTACAGCACTCTACTTGCTGTGCCACTCCAGCTCATTAAAACTATAGTAGGTCATTGTAAATCTGAACTTACAAATGCACATACAAAGAGGAGAATAAAAAAACTTACAAAATCAGCAATAAATATATCATTTAAGGGATCTGCACTGGGTAGATCTTGAACAACTTTAGAAATAATCTTCTTCACTACCCTAAATCCATTCTATTTCAAAACAAAATCGATATAAAAGGTATTTCAATGAGCTGCTTTGAACATAAAAATTAAAATAAGTTAATTAAAACAATATGATATCAAAATAAATTATACTTGATTTTCTGAAACCATATTAAAACAAATACCTCAGCGTGTTGTTTTTCTTGCTGTAACTTAAGCTTTCTTTGTAAGTCAAAATTCTGAAACTTTAAGCTCTGATACTCTCTCTTTAAACACAATATGATGTCTTGTGCTTCCTTCATTTTACTCCTCTCTTCTTCTAAAGCCAAAGCTAAAGCACGATTATTTGCTTGGAAATTTTTCAACTGTGCCACAGAATTATCTAGAAAAGATGGATCATTGTAATTTCAAAAATTATATTTTGGGAGGGGGGTAGAGGAGAGAAAAGAGAAAAATAAAATACTTACCTGCAATTTTACTGTTAATAGGTAAAACTTGGTTTGCTTTACCCAGCTTTGCCCATTTTTTATTTCTCTTTTCTTTCATTCGTTCTTTTATATCTTCCAAACTATCCTTAAATGACTTTTTTGAAGTTTTCTCCATATTTCATTCTAAAAATACACAAACTGTTATATTCAGATATATTTAAATTTTTACCATTTTAAAAATAATTTATAATTACTGTATTGTCTTTACACTACAATTGATGGGAGATACACATTTACGGGGGGTTTTCCATTGCTCTACTTGCAATGTAAGGAAGCTCTGAGGAAGGTATCGGCTGGGATGTGAGTTCAGATGGGGACGGCTAGCTTTCCACCTGGTTCTTTTCTTTTAAAGAGAGAGAGAGAGAGAAAATGTGGTGGGTGAATAACAAGCTTCTATAGAGAAAGAAATGTGTATCTCCCATCAATGGCAGTGTAAAGACAGAATTACACTGCAATTGATGGGAGATACACATTTCTTTCTCTACAGAAGCTGGTTATTTGCCCGCCCCTTTCTCTCTCTCTCTCTCTCTCTCTCTCTCTCTTTAAAAGAAAAGAACCTGGTGGAAAGCTAGCCATTCCCAGCAGAAATTACACTCCAGCCGATCCCAGGTGCGTAGCCTTCCTCAGATCTTCCTCAGATGGGCTTGACTTCCCACTCGTGGCTGCTACGTCTTCAGAGCCTGGAGCTGTCATGCCGTTGCAAAGCAATGACAACTCTAAGTCCAGCTAGAGCAGAAGGAGTTGTGAATATGAACTGTGGGGTGGGTGGGAGGGGGTGAGAACCAGGAGGAGAGCCGAATCTGGCATGACTGATTGAGGAATTCTGGGAGTTGAGGTCCACAAGTCTTAAAGCTGTCAAGTTTGAAGACACCTAAGTTAGAGGTTAGGAGTGCAAGGGTCTTCAAACCTGTCAAGTTTAAGGCTTGTGGACTTTAACTCCCATTTCTGAGCTAGCATGACTGGTGGAAGAATTCTGGGAGTTGAAGTCCAGGGGATGGGCGGGGTCAATGGCCGCGATGACACGGAGCTGCCCTTGCTCCCATGAGGGTAGCTCTGAATCCCCACCATTTGGGGGTCTCGGTTCTTGCACAGGAGGTGACGTAGGGGACGCTGCTGGTGATCTGATTGGGGGATCAGCAACCCCACCATCGGATGAACCGGCCTGTCTCGGCGCCAGCAGTGGTGTGAAGTCGGCCAGACAGCAATGTCTGTGCTGACAATAGTCGCAGGAAGGCAATGCAACGCAGGAAAGAAGACGGTAACATCTGGGAAGAGAAAAAAAGCTTGAGCATAGGTGAAGAGAAGAAGTACCTAGCGGTGTGCTGGTGAGAATGGAGTGCTAAAAACTTTTAAAAAGATTTTTGGACAATTATTTATAAAAAGGAAAGAGAAAAGCCGGAAATGGGAACGTAGTGGCTGCATAATAATGGAGGCGTGCATTGAAAGCTATGACTCAGCAAATTGCCCAACATTTTCTCTTCAGTTTAGAACAGCTTTAAAGGCTGTATAAAACGTGGAACTTGGCTTCGATTCAATTTGAATGATATTTGGACTTCTTTTTGGTCCTTTTTCTCGTCGGAATTATTTCCCTCTGCATTTAAGGAAGTAACATATTGGTGTGAATTTGGTCTGCCATTTTTTTGTTTTGAGGAGCTATTGCACTGCAATTCAAGATTTGCATTTCTATATGTAAAAGAAGCTAATAGAGGATTAACAAATGGCTGTTTATTGGTTGTGTATCTTGCAAGGATGGACTCTATAATTTTCTTAACTTCATGAGAAGAGGAGGACATTGGCATCTAAGTTTGTATACGTTGGATTCTATCTGGTAGAGACACGTTTGAACTCACATCTGGAGCTACAGTGGGAGTGGAAACATGAACAATAACAGCAACAGCAATCGTGGAGTAAGGAATTTTGCAGAGACATGGTTACATAACTTGGTTATAAAACTTGGCAAGAAACTCAACTTTTACAAAAACTACTTCTTTTATAATTAGATTGGAGTTACAAATGGATTTATATTTGGAGAAAGATTTATGGACTTGAAATATGTTTGATAACAACAATGGCACCTTTAAGGAAAAAAATCTAAATTTTTTTAATAATGCAAAGATGGCAACTACCTTAAATAAAATTAGATTTTAAGGAAATTTTAAGGATAGAGGGATTGTATTTTGATTGGGCTTGATAATGGATTTAATTGAGATGATTTAGTAATGAACTGAATAATTATAAATAATATTTGGAGATTGAATTGGTATATTTACTTTACTGATTTATATTTAAGAAATTTGGAAATAGAAGATTATGTTGGTAATATTTGAACATTGATATTTAAAATATTTAAGTCCACACATATTTAAGATATTTAAGTCCACAAACCTTAAAGCTGTCAAGTTTGAAGACACCTGAGTTAGAGATTAGGAGTGCAAAGGTCTTCAAACCTGGCAGGTTTAAGGCTTGTGGACTTCAACTCCCTTTTCTGAGCTAGCATGACTGGTGGAGGAATTCTGGGAATTGAAGTCCACAAGTTTGAAGCTGTCAAGTTTGAAATTTGTAAAAAGTAACCATGGTTTTAAAAAGTATACATGGTTGTAAAAAGTATTCTGCTACACTGGTATTTTATTAAACAATATAATACTACACCATTTGGTTCAGATTGCTTTTTTCCTTGTTTTCCTCCACTAGGTCCGTCTTATATATCGGTGCGTCTTATACACCAAAAAATACAATAGTTAATATTATTTTCCCTTTATAATATTTGTATTCTTAGACATTTTTTTCTTACCAAATTGGATTCTGAGCTGGGTTCAAGAAAATTGCCAATTGGGGAGGGGAGAGGGGTCTTGTGACTGCAGCACCGGGATATTTCCCTCTCTCCTGGGAAATGTCCCCAAGTCCCGTTGCCTGGAGGTTCTAAGCCTTTTAGACCAGACTGGATCTCTCCTGCAGGGAGAGTGACACTTGGGACACTGCCAGCGGCTGGCAGGGGCCGGCATGCCCCGCTGGGTGAATTGGCTTGTCTCACACCGGCTGTGGTGAAGTCAGACAGGCAGCCATGCCTGTTCTGACATAGCTGCAGAGACTACCCATTGCCGGGAGGATAGCCGAATGATTCCATCTGGAAAGAGAATTGAAAGATTTACTTGCAGAGAGGGGCCAGAGTTTTTCTGTCTATGATGGTAAGCAGAGAATGCCTAAATGGGATTTTAGACCTTTGTTTCTTGCTTGGTTGCTGGATGGGGTTAAAATGGCCTGAGATTGAAGAAGGCAGCTAACTGTGCGACGTGGCATTTCAGCGAAAGCTTTTAAAATAGCGAAATTGCCCATCATTTAGATTATTTTCAACTACTTAATTGGATTTCTTTGAAATTCGCCTTTTGGAACTTGAAATTTTTAACTTTTGTTTTGGAATTCTTATCTTTCCTTTCCTCTATAAACAAAGAACATTGTAAGACAGGAAGTACGAAAACAGGAAGCTACAGTAAAAGATTCATTTAAAGTTATCCAAAGAAGAGCCACATATAGAAGGCTTGGAGAATTGATCACCTAGCGACATCATGTGGCCGGAGGAAATATAGCAGTTTGCTACTGGTTTTAAATACAATATGTTACAGAAGAATGACCAGCTAATGCATTAAGGAAGTCAATGTTCAAGATGAAATTATTTGAACTGAATTAACTGATTTGAATTGATTCGATTTAATTGGCCTGATTGATTTTGTTAGTACAGGGTACATGTTTGTTAGGGTTTGCCATTGTAAACTTGTACTATCACTTTAAACTTGTACTATCACTGTAAAAGTGTACTGTCACTTTAACTGTTAACTACTCTAGGCTTATTCTAGGCATTAGAGGGCACCAGTGCTCCATCCCTCAAATGAGGATGTGACGCACATTTCTGCTCAGTCATTCTCTTACTTTGCCTGAGACGGGGGAGTTGTGTTTATGCTTCGTGCGTATCTTCTTGTATTAGCTTTGTGCTTATTATCTATATTGTATTTTGCTTTGTGCTTCTAATCTTGTAATTGCTCAGTGCTTATTATCCTGTATTTGCTTCATGCTTATTCTGGATTGTTTCTATATTTTGTTTATATGTAAATAATTCTTATTTAACTAAGTCTGTGTCTTGGCTTTATCACACATCCACGCTCTGTTAAAATTCTCTGCTTGATGATGTCAAAGGTTTCATAGCCTAGCTATACTGAGACAAGCCAACATTGGATATGGGCCCAGTGGCAGAGAATCATGGTTTGTTAATGTGTGGTTTATTTTAGCCAGCATTGTATCACAGTTAGTTGTTGCTGTAAGTATTGTTGGAGAAGAAACAAGAAGAGAAAAATGGCAACATTTCAGTCCTCTAATAATTTCTCCATTGCTAAGGTGGATGGAAGCAACTACAGCATATGGGCTGAAAGATGCACTATGTTGTTGCAATGTGAGAGACTGTGAGATATTGTTGCTGAACCCCCCAATTTGGATGACTTGGATACTGAGGTTGAGGAGGATGCCAAGAAGGTAAAGGACTTTAACCAGGACAATTTAAAGGCTCACAATTTAATTGGACTTACGCTTGCAGACCAGCAATTAGCTCACATTCGTGGTGAGAGCTCAGCTGCCAAGTGTTGGGACATTTTGCGACAGAGATATGTGCAGGACAGTGTCGGAGCACATCTACAATTGTCCAAAGATGAACTTATTGTGCCTGAGGTTCCAGGGCGTTTGTTGGAAGAAGAGAATCTTCGAAGAGACCGTTTGCAGTTTAAAGAAGAAAAGCCTCAGCAAAAGACTTTTGTGGCTAAAAACATATCTGTTAGGACTTGCTATATATGTAGACAAAAAGGTCATATCGCAAGGTTTTGTCAACAGAAGAAGAAACCTGGTGAGGTCTCAGTGACTACCAGAAATGTACAAACCAGGAAAGTTAAAGATGGTTTGTGGGTTGTTGACAGTGGAGCGACGCATTGTTTAGTCAATGATAAGAAATGTTTTGAGAAGCTACATGCCAGTAGGGAAAGCATTGTTTAGCTAACGGCTGGAAAATTAATGCTTCTGGGGAAGGGAATGCACACTGTTCATTTCTTAAAGGAACAGCATTCTCTTTATATATTCCTCAAGCAAGGTATAATCTGTTGTCTGTAAATGTTCTAACAAAATTGGGTTACTCTGTTTTATTTACAAATGATCATTGCATTATTGAAAAAGAGGGGTGTAAAATTGTTGCTGAGTTTAAAGATGGTTTATATGTAATTAATGTGGAGAAACAAGCAAAGACAAATGCCATGCTTAGCAATGTAAAACCTCATGATAATTGTATTCATCTTATGCATAGAAAAATGGGGCATTTGAATTTTCAATTGGTGAAAAGGACAATTGGGCTTGTTGATGGTATCAAACTTAAACTATGTTCTAAATATGTAGATTGTAATATTTGCCTTGAAGAGAAAAGCAAGGTTACCCCTGCAAACCGTTATTGAGGATTTAAAACTAAAGCTATCTTGGAGCTAGTGTTTGTTGATGTAATAGGTCCAATGAGAGTAATTAGCTATGATGGTTTACGGTTTATTTTAAGCATTGTGGATCATTATTCTAGGTTTGGTTTTGTGTATGCAATGAAGACAAAGGCAGATACCTATAAGTTGTTTAGTGACTGGCTGAAATTTGTGGAAAGAAAAATGAACAAAAAGGTTATTAGTGTGGTCTCTGATAATGGAACAGAATTCACAAACAATAGATTGGTTGGTTTGTTGAAGGATTGTGGAATAGAACACAGGCTGTCTGTGCCTTATAGGCCACAGCATAATGCATTTGTTGAGAGGAGAGGCCAGACCTTACAGGCCATGATGAGAACCATGATTAGGGATTCTGGTTTGCCAGGACAGGTGTGGTCTGAGGCACTATTATGTGCAAATGTGGTTTTGAACAATGTAGTTCACTCGACTACTGGAGAGATACCATTTACTAGGTGGTATGGTAGGAAGCCTGACTTGAGCTATCTTCATGTATTTGGAGCACCAGCATGGGTGCATATTCCATCTCAGATCAGAAAGAAAGGGCAACATAGAGCAAGGTTGTGTATTTTGTTGGTTATCATAATAACCACAGATCTTTTAAGTTCTGGGATAAGAATACAGGTGTTTGCAGGTATAGTGCAAGTGCCAAGTTCCTAGAACAGACCGGATGGAATAGAGTAGAACATTGTGAAGAGACAAGGAAAGAAGTTATCGTTCAGTCTCCTTTGTTTGTAGAGAAGGAAGATAGCTGCAATGCTAAAGATGAGTCTGATGGGTCAGGTAGTGAGGAGTTAGTATCTGAGGAAACTCCTGGTATATGTGAAAGTGATCCGGTGGATGTTAAGAGTGAAGTGAAACAGGAACCAGTGCCAAGTACTAGCAATGTTGTTGTTCCAAGGAGAGGTTCTAGGATTAGGAAAGAGCCGGATAGGTAACAAGGCTTTAGTAGCTTGTGCAAGTGTGAACCATCGCATTATGGAGAACTTAAAATGTTTCCAGAGAAAGAAAAGAGGCATTGGCATGCTGCTATGGACAAAGAGTTAGCTGCCATGAAGGAGTTGGATATTTATGAAGAAGTACAGTTACCTCCTGGAGAGCATATGGTGGGACCTCGTTGGGTATATAAAGTTAAGACTGAGTCCAGTGGTGCTCTGAAGTATAAGGCTAGATTAGTAGCACAGGGTTTTTCCCAGATGGAGGGTGACTATGATGAGGTATTTGCTCCAAGTTTGAGAGCGGCAACTCTGAGGACAGCATTAGTGTGGGCTGCGAAACACAAGTATTGTGTGTACCACGTTGATTTGGAAATGGCATATCTACACGCGCCGTTGCAGCATAAATTTTTTATGAGAATTCCGCCTGGTGTCAAGCATGACAAGGGTCGGTGTTGGAAGCTTAAGAAAAGCTTATATCGATTGAAACAATCTGGTTTTGAATGGAACGCCATGATTGTGAAAGCATCAGAGGGTATGGGATTTTGTGAGAGTAAGGCTGATCCCTGTGTGTTCATAAGAAATAGAAAAGATTCCAAGGAAATGTTGTTATTGTTTACAGACGACATTGCGATCATAGCTAGGTCTGTTGAAGCTGTACATAGGATTGAGCGGGATCTGGAAAAGAGGTTTAGGATCAGAAAACTTGGAGAAATTAGCCATTATTTAGGCATTGACATTGAGAAAACCAAGACTGGTTTTAAGTTGTCACAAGCTAGGAAAATTAACAGTCTACTGAAAAAATATAATATGGAGAGTTGTAAGGTTGCAAGGACTCCAATGGAAAGTAGCTTTGTGCACGGAAATACAGAAGGGAAGGCTGTTGATAGGGAACTATACCGTTCGCTGGTTGGTAGCTTGTCTTATATGGGACTTTGGTCACGGCCTGATATTGCTTTTAGCGTTAATCATTTGGCACGGTATAGCAAGGAGCCAACAGAATATCACTGGAAGGCTGTTAAGAGGATTCTACAGTATTTGAAAGGGACTATGCATCATAGTTTGTTTTTAGAGCCAGATGATAGTTTGAAACTGGTGGCTTATGCGGATGCTAGTTTTGCCTCGGACAGTGTGATCAGGAAGTCAACTACAGGTTTAGCGATATTATTTGGAGGTGCCTTAGTAGCGTGGAAATCTATTAGACAGCAGCACATCAGTACGTCTACGATGGAAACCGAGTTTGCCAGTTTGTCACTTTTGTGTACGGATCTAATAGTGTACCGGCAATTGCTGATGGATCTCGGTGTGGAATGCCATAAACCAGTTGTTGTTTGAGGACAACCAGTCAGCCTTGGCTATGGCAAAGGGTAGAGCTGTAAAAACATGCTCGAAGCACACAGACTTACTTTGCCTGAGAGGGGGGAGGTGTGTTTTGCTTTGTGCTTCTAATCTTGTAATTACTCAGTGCTTATTATCCTGTATTTGCTTCGTGCTTATTCTGGATTGTTTCTATATTTTGTTTATATGTAAATAATACTTATTTAACTAAGTCTGTGTCTTGGCTTTATCACACATCCACACTCTGTTAAAATTCTCTGCTTGGTGATGTTGAAGGTTTCATAGCCTAGCTATACTGAGACAAGCCAACAGATTTGACTGAAATTACATTTGTCATAGGTTCAAAGACAGTATTCTTGCCGTGGAAAGTCTGATCAGCTAAACCCATGGAAGGAAGATAATGTTTAAGATGAATAGATTGGATAGCAGTGTCGGCTGACAATGAGTCAGTCGACGTGACTGGGGCCCGTCGTTGTCCACCTGTCTGGGGGGAGTTTGACTTGGTGACACCTGATGAAGTAGACAAGGCCATTGGAGCTATGAGTTCCGCCACCTGCTTACTGGATCCGTGTCCCTCCTAGTTGGTTTCAGCCAGGAGAGAGGTGACACGGAACTGGGTCCAGGAGATGGTCAATGCTTCCTTGGGGAGGGGGTCCTTCCCAGCTCCTTAAAAGGAGGCACTTGTGTGCCCCCTCCTCAAGAAGCCTTCCATTGGACCCAGCTGTGCTTAATAACTACCGTCCAGTCTCCAACCTTCCCTTTATGGGGAAGGTTGTTGAGAAGGTGGTGGCGCTCCAACTCCAGCGGTCCTTGCATGAAGCCAATTATCTAGGCCCTCAACAGTCAGGTTTCAGGCCCAGCTACAGCACGGAAACTGCTTTGGTTGCGCTGATGGATGATCTCTGGCGGGCCCAGGACAGGGGCTTGTCCTCTGTCCTGGTGCTTCTTCACCTCAGCAGCTTTCAATACCATCTACCATGGTATCCTTCTGCGCCAACTGGAGGGGTTGGGAGTGGGAGACACTGTTCTCCAGTGGTTCTCCTCCTACCTCTCCGGTCGGTCGCAGTCAGTGTTAGTGGGGGGTCAGAGGTCGACCTCTAGGTCCCTCCCTTGTGGGGTGTCTCAGGGGTCAATCCTCTCCCCCCTGCTATTTAATATCTACATGGAACCGCTGGGTGAGATCATCCAAGGGCATGGGGTGAGGTATCATCCACCCCATGTCCAGTCAGTGAAGCAGTGGAAGTGATGTGCCAGTGCCTGGAGGCTGTTGGGGTCTGGATGGGTGTCAACAAGCTCAAACTGAACCCCGACAAGATGGAGTGGCTGTGGGTTTTGCCTCCCAAGGACAATTCCATCTGTTCGTCCATTATCCTGGGGGGGAATTATTGCCCCCCTCAGAGAGGGTCCGCAACTTGGGCGTCCTCCTCGATCCAAAGCTGACATTGGAACATCATCTTTCGGCTGTGGCAGGGAGGGCGTTCACACAGGTTCACCTGGTACACCAGTTGCGGCCCTATTTGGACAGGGAGTCATTGCTCATAGTCGCTCATGCCCTCATCACCTCGAAGTTCGACTACTGCAATGCTCTCTACATGGGGCTACCTCTGAAAAGTGTTTGGAAACTTCAGACCGTGCAGAATGCGGCCGCGAGAGCTATTGTGGGTTTACCTAAGTTCACCCTCGTTTCTCCAACACTCAGTGGCTTGCACTGGCTGCCGATCGGTTTCCGGTCACAATTCAAAGTGTTGGTAATGACCTATAAAGCCCTACATGGCATCAGACCAGAATACCTCCGAGACCGTCTTCTGCCGCACGAATCCCAGCGGCCGATAAGGTCCCACAGAGTTGGCCTTCTCTGGGTCCCGTCGACTAAACAATGTTGCCTGGCAGGCCCTAGGGGAAGAGCCTTCTCTGTGGCGGCCCCGGCCCTCTGGAATCAACTCCCCCCAGAGATTAGAACTGCCCCCACCCTCCTTGTCTTTCGTAAATTATTTAAGTCCCACCTATACCGCCAGGCATGGGGGAATTGAAACATTTTTCCCAGGCTTATATAGTTTTATATATGGTCTGCTTGTGTTGTATGATTTTATATAATGGGCTTTTAGATATTTTTTCTTCTTTTAAATATTAGATTTCTTTACTGTATACTGTTTATTATTGTTGTGAGCCGCCCCAAGTCTTTGGAGAGGGGCAGCATACAAATCTAATAAATTATCATCATTATTATTATTATTATTATTATTATTATTAATTGGACTGATTGATTTGAATGAAATTACATTTAGACCGTTTGAATAATATACATTGAAATTAAATACTTTTAAGAATTAAATGTTTTTATGAAAATTAAAATATGTGTAAGAATATTCAAAAGTTACTAGAAGATATAAACACCTTTTTTCTTTTTTCTGTTCTTACAAAGTTATAAATTACAAAAAGAATTGAGTATATTTAATGAATTGGACTTTTAAAATATTTTCATCTTATGGGAGCTTATATATATATATACAAATATACCAGCAAGTGATATAAAGTGTAAAATGGAAGAATTATATAAGAGAAAATTTAATGGCTTATAAATGAAAAAATTGAAAATAGTTTTGATTATTGCACATAATATAGATGAGATATTTGGTAATGATTATGATTATCTTTGGATGACCTTTTTTCTATTTTTCTTCTTTTCTTTCTTTTTCTTTCTCTCTTTTTTATTTTATTATTCTGATTAATTGAATTATAAATTGCTTATTTGATTTATGTTGATAAATAAAGTGGGAGGAAGGGGAAAAGAAAAGGCAGGAGAGTTACAAAACAGGAGTAGGATTAATATGGGATAATAACTAGCACTAATTATGTTAGGTACTATATAGGAAAGGCAGATGAAGTAACAGAGGTAAAATCAATAGATTAGGGAAGATTATCACTGAGTTCATTTAGAATTAGGGATAATATACAGATTAGGGAAATATATAGATTAGGGAAGATTATGACATTGTATTTAGCAGTGAAAACAATTAGAATAGGGAAGATTATTGCACTGATATGACAGTGACAGATAGATTAGGGAAGATTATTACGCTGGGATTGGCAGTGGGGTTTATAGATTAGGGAAGATTATCACACTAAGAAAGGCAGTGGAAAATATCTAGATTAGGGAAGAGTATTAATATTTTGGGGTTTTTTTCTTTTTTTTAATGGAGGATACTTTTTGCATAAAATAATGGAGTAATAATTATTTATATTTATTTTGATTTGTTAAAGTAGAAATGACACACTGATATAATGAAATAAATGAATTGAGTAGGAAATGTATTTTAAAATTTCTAATAATAATCCTTCCTCCTATGTATACATTAAGATACGATATGAATAATGTTTTTCCTTTTCTTCTTCTTTTCTGCTCTTCCTTTTCCTTTCCTTTTCTCTTTTATTCTTTTTTACTTTTTTTCTTTCCTTCCTGGACTTTTAAAGAGACGTAAATTTGGATTTTTTTTCTATTGTTAAGGGCAGCTATGATAAAATGAGGTTTTTTTTAAAAAAATGAAAGTAGGAATGTGTTTTCTAAGAATGCTAGAAAGGGAGTAAAGCACGATGGCATGGTTAGGAAAAACAGCAAATAGTCAAGAGAAATTTAAATAACTATAGCACTTTAAATATAAATGAAAGCAAATAACATTATCTAAAATCCGGATGATAGCATTTGGAAAGGAGATAGCACAGGATGAATGACATATACCAGAAATAATTGGATAAATAATTAGAAAAAATTGAATTTGACAAAGAAATTGGCATTTGATATTGAATTATATTTTAATTTGAAGTATGTAAATTGGAATCTCTGTAAGGTGTGAAAAACAATAAAAAATTTATACCCAAGAAAACAGCCAATTGCATAAAGTTCCTTGTTCTTCACCTAATGATGATGACAGCAAGCTGTTAGGTGTAAAGCTGCAAAGAACCCTTCTTCCTCCACAGGTTATATACACCATGATTAGCTCCTCCTTTACAATGCCACCCCTTACTCATTCAACCAATTCTACCCTCTCGTCATTCCTTATAAGGAACATATTCTTCCCATGCTAGGGACTCTGAGAATAATTTATCTAATGAGAAGATATCCTTGAAATGAACACCTTCTCTCACTTCCCTGAGTAAGCTACTTTCAAGGCCTATGAACAGTAAAAAGTAAGAAGGGTAGCAAATCTTAGGGAAAACAAAATGAGATAGGGTTTCTGAACTTTGATAAAAGTGCTAAAAATGCACAAATGAAATATAAACACTGAAATATTCTAACAATTCCCTTCTTTATACAATATTTTTTTTCTTAAATTTTAAAGCAAACTTAAATTTCAGTGACTATATTTAGCATCAAGCTTATGATATGTTACAGTCCACTCAGATTGATTTTCATTAGTAAAGATTTAAAAGCAGTAGTAAGTTGATAACAAAGTAAAAGCTTGACAACAAAAAACTATAGAAAATGTACAGCTATCCTATCACAGTAATTGTCTTATCTACGTCACACCCAAGATCATGTTGTTCTAGATTTCTGTCTCGTTTGAGTAATAAAAAAATACAAACAAGGCAAATATTCCTCCAATGTAATGTCTAAATCATGCAAAACAACCATATACTGGGCACTTCTGAATATGGCCTTACAAAAACATGACTTTTAGCTAAGAAACAATTTGGTTTTCTAGGCCACAGGTTCTTGACTGAATCTTCTGTCACTATTCAGGATCAATTTACAGATGAAACTCGACAAATTAGAATATTTTTCATTACCGAGTCTCGGAGAGGGGCGGCATACAAATCTAATTAATTGAATTGAATTGAATTGATTTCCACACGGTTCCACTGCGATTGCAACGTAAGTGTTTCCAGCCTGCCAAAGCAGCATAAGCAAGGCATTCTGAGGCTTGGAGCTACAGTTGAGCCATTCGTTGAGCTAATCCTTGAAACGGAGTAGCTAAGACCCCACAAAGTAACAAAGCTTCTAATAAAGAAATAAGGAGTGAGTCACAGGTGACTGCCAGTAGTGGCTGCTGTTATTTCCCCAGCCCAACCTAGACCGCTATGAAGCCCTAATTCACCCCCAGGCACCTAAAAGAAAGCAAAAAAGAAAGTGGGAAAAGGACAGCCCCGGCTCTGCAAACACCCGGTGTTAGGAGACGGAAGAAGCAAAATAATCTTAAATCAAAATAAATCAAGGATAATTGACTGAAGTTGCAAAAGTACACTAATAAATGGAATAATTTCGGGCAAACTAACCATGCGGCCATCCAAGGACAAAAGCGATCGCGTGACCAGAACCCGATAGAGCAAAACTTGTCCTGAACTCATCAGCGCCCCCACCAGCGTTAGGAATCCTGTCAACAGTGAAAGGACTCTAAATAAACATTAAAAGGAGTCCAGCCATTGCAAAAGGACTTCGGAAGACGCCTGACCCCCAGCTGTGCAGAGCCATCATTAATTACCTGACCTTAAAATTCCTAGCTGAGACACTCAGCAGTAGGAGCCTACCCTGCAGCGAAAGACCCTGCTAACGCCAGAGTCTAGCTGCTAGTGAAGGACCCTGAAAGACGCCTGATCCCCAGTAAAACAGAGGACTCTGAAAACGCATTCCTTCCAACTTTAAAACTGCAAACTGCAATTAGCAGCTCTGCAATAAGCAGCTCCTCACACTGCAATTAATTGGATAAATAATTAGAAAAAATTGAATTTGAGAATAAGAGAATAAACCCTCAAGCATCTCTTGCCTTTCACATTCCATTGCCCCCTTCCCCAACCAGAGTGATACAAAACAATAAAGCTACAAGTGGCAAAGCAATAAGCCCAGTGACCAAATATGCCTGGTAAAAAAAAGGCTCAAAACTCCCAGGAAAATAACATTATGCTTTAAGTGCAATGACTCAATTATTATACAAGAAGAATCCAAAAAATGCCACTCCTGCAACAAATTAGCTCACCATACCTGCCTTAACATAAATAAACAAATTGCCTCCTTTCTTCAAGATAATTCCTCGTTCTATTATTTCTGCTCATCTTGTACTCCCAAACCTGACTCACTCTACAACTTATCTGACGAGATCCTCTCCCTAAAAGCAATAACAAAAACTCAACAATCATACATAGAGAACATAGAACCACGGCTTGCTTCCATTGAAAAAATTATCCAAGATCTGATAAAAGATAAACCACCAAAACAAATACACTATACTACCCCACCACCACCTGTCTATACGCCACCAAGTCCTCCACAATCTTTACCTGCAAGCTCAGCTACTGACATCCTCACCCTTGTAAAAGATGCCATGAAGCGCGAAAAAAAGCAACAGAATGCCATCCTTTTTGGCCCCTCGTTTCTGTAGGATAGTCTGCAGAAATGAAACTGACAAACAACTGTTCATCAAAACCATGAACTCCATCGCCATAAATAATGACAACTACAACAAACTCAGATCCAGACCTGATCTAACTCTACTTCAACGCATCCGCTCTCGCGAACTATGGGCCGAACTCAAGAGACGTCTTGAGCTTGGTGAAACCAAACTATACGTAGACTACCACACTGAATGCATCAAAACCAAGACCTATAACCCTCCCTTCAAAAATCCCATCCCTCCTCAGCCATCCCACACTTCCCAACCCACCACTCCTCACCAACAAACTGTCATCCCTAGTACTTCCAACCAGTGTTCCCACTAATTTTTTTTTAGTGTGGGCAGAAAAGTATAGTGTCTGAGCAGCAGTCACTTCAGGACTGGGCGGTATATATATATACCGTCATATATATATATATGTGTGTGTGTGTGTGTGTGTGTGTGTGTGTGTTTTCGTAGATTTTCACGGGTACAGGTATGACGGTCTTGGTATATTCGGGTTTCTTCCCATGTAGGATTTGGAAATTTCTGGCGACGTTTCGACAAGGTCCCACTCGTCATCTTCAGGCTGGTGTTTCTGTCCTTGTTCTAAGGCAAACACTGCGAGACCTGAGCTGCCTTCCTTCTATAAATACTAGTGGCTGGGTAGTTGGGTGTGGTTTGATGGCTCAGCAATTGCCTGCTGTGTAGAAACTTCCTGGTGAGTCAGTGGGGTAACATCTGGGGTCGTTGATGTAGCTGAGGTATGCTGATTAGTTAATGATAACTAATCAGCATACCTCAGCATAACATTAACTAATCAGCATACCTCAGCTACATCAACGACCCCAGATGTTACCCCACTGACTCACCAGGAAGTTTCTACACAGCAGGCAATTGCTGAGCCATCAAACCACACCCAGCCACCAGTATTTATAGAAGGAAGGCAGCTCAGGTCTCGCAGTGTTCACCTTAGAACAAGGACAGAAACACCAGCCTGAAGATGACGAGTGGGACCTCGTCGAAACGTCGCCAGAAATTTCCAAATCCTACACGGGAAGAAACCCAAATATACCAAGACCGTCATACCTGTACCCGTGAAAATCTACGAATATATATATGTGTGTGTGTGTGTGTGTGTTTTCGTAGATTTTCACAGGTACAGGTATGATGGTCTTGATATATTCGGGTTTCTTCCCGTGTATATATATACGTACATACATACATACATACATACATACATACATACATATATATTTCCCTTCTTTTTCATTAAAAAGATTAATAATAAAACAGAACCAAATTCTATTACTATTAAAAATAAAACAACCAGCAAAACCAAAAACAAAACTATTAATAAATCCATGCTTTAAAATCTTCATTTCTTAAATTGGATCATTTATATTTTTTTGCTAATCTTAATCTGCAGTAAAGAAATTTTGGTTTTTAAAAAACCCACCATATTTTGCCTCTGAGAATTTCAAAATAAAATACTGTGTGTCTATAACAGTGACCTCAGAATGGGGCAACTCTATCAATATCAAAATGCCACTTAAATAGTTTCAAACTATACTTTGATTTTCTTTCTCTCTTTCTTACTCCCATTCTTTTTCTTTCCTTTCTTTCTCTCTTTTCCTCCCTCTCTCTTTTTTCTATCTGTCTCTCTCTCTTTTCCTCTCTTCCTCCCTCTCTCCCCCCTCTCTTCTTTCTCTCTCCCTCCCTCTTCCCTCTTTCTCTTCCTCCTTTCCTTTCTATTTCTCTCTCCCTCCATTTCCTTCTTTTTCTCTTCCTTCCTCTTTTTTCTCTCTGTCTTACTCTCTTCTCTTTTTTTCCTGCCCTGCAACACCACTCACTCGCACAAATATGTTTTTGGGGCCAGAAGCGCGGGGGCTTCCTGGGAAACTTTCCTTATTCCCTAGGACCTGGAGAAGGCGGCCGTTGGCAAGCATGGTAGGCTGGCGGCCGGGCCTGGGTGGTGGGCAGGCCTCAGCAAGCTGGCGGCTGGGTCTGGGTGGCAGGCAGGCCGCAGTAGATTGCACCTTCCAAGTTTTCCGGTAGCTGCAGCACCCCACCCGGCTGGAGCTTCCCTGGCAGCAGCAGAGTGTGAGCTTTGGGGCCCGGAGGAAGGGCAGCGCTAGTGGGAGGGCGGTGGCAGTGGGATGGCAGTAGCCATGGGGCGACAGAAGGGTGGTCAACTGTGAGGCGGCACCCCCCCTACCTTTCCGCGGGGCCCTCTTCTTTGCGCCTTCCAAGTTTTCTGGTAGCTGCAGCGCCCCGCCCGGCTGGAGCTTCCCTGGTGGTGGCAGCGTGTGAGCTTTGGGGTCCGGCGAGAGGGCAGCGGCAACGGAAGGGCAGAGGCAGCAGCGGCACCGGGCAGTAGCCACTGGGCGATGGCAGGGTGGTCGGCTCCGAGCCAGAATCCCAGGAGAGAGGCACCGATGGCGGCGGCTAGACATGTTGCTGTATGCCGTACATGCTGGCATTGTGTGGCTGGCACTTGCTTGCTGGCTGGGCCGGGACGGAGGCTCCAGCCCCACGCCCATGGCAAGTGCAATGCACCCCCCCACCGAGGCTTAGAGGCCTAGCAGCGGACCACGCCGCTAAGCCTCTTAGCTTTCCGCTTAGAGGAGAGGCCCGATTTTCTTACCTTACCCGACGGCAGCTAAACAACCGTCTGGTTGCCAGGGGGTGGGGAAGAGAAAATCCAGGATTTAAGGGGTGGGGAAGAAAGTGGGCCTGCAATTGGCCCCTTTCTTTCCCGCCTTTCCTTAAGGAACTGTTGCTGCCCTATGTTGTAGAGCAGCAACAGTTCTGATTTCAAATTCCAGTGTGGAGGTCGATGCTCTGCGCTAAATTTGAAATTCCCGGGATGACAAGTAGAAACTTCTGCGCTATAGCGCACTGCGCAGCTTACAGGGAACTATGCTTCCAATCAACAATAGGAAAGCACGCCCCTTACTTCCTCAGTTCAATCCAACCTCAATCCATTCCAATTTAAATTCAACTCAACTCAGCCCAACTTCAACCCAGAACCCAAACTCAATCTCAAATGTAAACTAATCAATGCAAGAAGTATAATTAACAAGTCGTCTGAATTCCTCCTCCTTCTAGACACCAACTTATTTGATTTGATCTTTGTCTGTGAAACATGGCTAAATACATCCTATCCTGACTCCATCATCACATCAAGTAACTACCTTGACCTTCGGTCTGACCGTGAATCCCGCAGAGGAGACAGTGTAGCTATATTCTATAAAAAATCACTCAATCTAAAAAACATCCAAGTTGCACATGATCTTATCCTCCCAGAAACCATTACAGTGATCCCCCGCTCGTTGCGAGGGTTCCGTTCCAGGACCCCCCGCAACGAGCGGGTTTTCGCGAAGTAGCGCTGCGGAAGTAAAAACACCATCTGCGCATGTGCAGATGGTGTTTTTACTCCAGCAGCGCTAGCGAGGAGCCGAAGATTGGGGGCGGCGCGGCTGTTTTAAAACGTCGCCGCCGGCATGGGGGGCTTCCTAGCAGCCCCCCAAACCCTGATTGGGGGTCCGGGGGGTGCTGGCAAGCCCCCCATGCCGGCGGCGACATTTTAAAACAGCCGCGCCGCCCCCAATCTTCGGCTCCTCGCTAGCGGGCAGGCAGGCGGCGGACAAGCTGTTCGCTGGCGCTGGCTGTCGGCGCTTTCGAGCTGAGTCCCGGAGCGAATTCGCTCCGGGACTCAGCTCAAAAGCGCCGACAGCCAGCGCCAGCGAACAGCTTCTCCGCGCTGGCTCTCGCCGCTTTCGAGCTGAGTCCCGGAGCGAATTCGCTCCGGGACTCAGCTCAAAAGCGCCGACAGCCAGCGCCAGCGAACGGCTTCTCCGCGCTGGCTCTCGCCGCTTTCGAGCTGAGTCCCGGAGCGAATTCGCTCCGGGACTCAGCTCAAAAGCGCCGACAGCCAGCGCCAGCGAACGGCTTCTCCGCGCTGGCTCTCGCCGCTTTCGAGCTGAGTCCCGGAGCGAATTCGCTTCAGGACTCAAGCTCGAAAGCGGCGAGAATGAACGGCGTGGGCGGGCGAAGGGCGGGCGGCAGCGAGGAGTTTGCGTGGGCGGTGGGGAAACTCCTTGCTGATGCCCGCTGCTCGCCCTCCCGCCAGCAAGAGGGGGAAGACCCAGGGAAGCCGCCCAGCAGCTGATCTGCCCGGCACCATCTACGCATGCGTGCCCATAGGAAAAAAGGGCACACATGCGCAGATGGTGTTTTGACTTCCGGGTTGAAAAATCGCAAATTACCCTGTTCGCAATGGTCGGGGACGCAATAACCGGGGTATTACTGTATATGTGATCTTTCCCTCAATACCACACTTTGCTTCCTACTATGATACAGAGTTCCTGACTCTGACATCACTCATGCAACCAAATTAACCTCACTGCTAACATAGGCAACCTCCTTCCCTTACTCCATTATCTTCCTTGGTGGCCTCAACCTACCTCACATTAACTGGACCTTAAATGAATGCAGCACAGAACCAATCCACACTACCTTATACAATGCCGTCACCAGCCTGAGACTTGACCAATTAGTATTAAACAATACTAGACTTAACAGCTTTGACCTCATATTCTGTAATAGCAAAAGCACAATCTATGGTCTGCATGTAAAAGAACCTTTTTCCAACAGTGATCATAGTATGATTAACTTCAATCTCAATCTACACAAGGATAACTTTCACCTGTATAATGTGTCACCTAAGTACAATTTTAGGAAAGCCAACTACGAACTCATAGATGCCACTCTCTCAATTCTCGACTGGCGAACTATATTTTCTAGCTGCAACACTATTGATGATTTCTACATCACATTCTTACTACAAGTTAAAAGACTTATCAGACTATATGTACCACTAACTTCAACCAGAAGAAAAACAAAAAATAACTTACCTGTCTCAATAAGGAAACTACAAACCAAAAAAAGATCTCTCTGGCGTAAAAATTAAAAAGGCGAAGTAACCAACTTCAAAAGACGCTACAAAAGCATCTGCCAACAAATAAAAGCAGAATGTCTTAACTACCACAGCAAAAAGAGGAAAATCTCCTTCGCATCAAATCTAACCGAGCCTTCTACAACTTTGTCAACAACAAACTCAAAGACTCTAGATCTATTCCACCTCTCCTTGGAGTGAACAACAAAGAATACCATGATGATCCATCCAAAGCTAACCTCCTCAACTCTTTCTTTGGCTCTGTCTTCGTTAACAGTAATGGCTCATCCCCCATCTTCACAAATCGCACCTCAAATTCTCTCAACGACCTAACCCAAGTAGACTTCACTATAGACCGTGTTGAAAAAGCAATCCAAGACCTCAAACCTTCTCTATCAGTCGAATCAGATGGTCTTTGTGCATACTTCCTAAAAAAACTTTCTTCTGCTATAGCCGAACCACTAAGCATCATCTTTCAAAATTCCTTCAGGACCAGCACACTCCCCAAGCTATAGTCAAAAGTAGTAGTCATCCCCATCTTCAAAAAAGGAAACCCTTCTCTCGTTGACAACTACAGACCAATTTCACTATGCTGCATCTCATGTAAAGTCATGGAATCAATTATAAATCAATCAATCACCCTTTACTTAGAATCTAATAACCTACTCTCTAACAAACAATTTGGATTCAGAAAGAAATTATCCTGCAACCTTCAACTACTTCACTGCAAAAACATATGGACTACCCACTTTGATCAAGGAAAATCCATTGATGCAATTTATATTGACTTTTACAAAGCCTTCGATTCAGTGGTCCATGACAAACTACTCCTAAAACTCAAATCCTATGGCATCTCAGGATTCTGCATTCCTGTCAAACAGGCAACAAGAATACTGGATTACTGCATTCCTGTCAAACAGGCAACAAGTTGTCAAAATTGGAAGTGCCATTTCCACCCCTATCCCAGTTAAAAGTGGCGTTCCCCAAGGCAGTGTACTAGGACCTACTCTATTCATTCTCTACATCAATGACCTCTGCAATCATATTACAAGCAACTGTGTTCTTTTCACCGACGATGTAAAATTTTCAACACCACAGACCAATGTTCCCTCTAATTTTTTTCCGGTGTGGGCGGAAAAGTATAGTGTCTGAGTGACAGTTCCTTTGGGACTGGGCGGCATAGAAGAATAAATAAATAAATAAATAAATAAAATTTCTTTTTTTATTAAAAGAAATTAATAATAAAACTAAACCAAAATCTATTTTATTATTATCTTCTCCTCTTTTTCCATCCCTGTCTCCTCCCCCCTTGTGTGTGTGTGTGTGTGTGAACTCTTGAACCATTTCCAATAACAGGTGAGCTATTGGAAATGGTTCAAGAGTTCCCACACACACACACACACACACACACACAGCTGGGTTTTTTTTTTCTCTGTTATTATTTGGGTGCTTTTTACCACATGCTTTAAATCAAGAGTCATTTCTGTCTCTTTCTCTCTCCCCCTCTTGCTCTCTCTCTCTTTCTCTCTCTCCCTCTTTCTCTCACATACACCCCTTTCCAATTTAAGGGAACAGAGAAAGTTTATAAAGGTAATTGGGCAGCTGTGGGGGGAGGAGAAGAGAAGAGAAAAGACAAGGATGCAACAAAGACGGTGATGCAACTTTCCCAAACAAGTTTAAACACGATGGGCGAATGAGTCCAGGGCACTGCCGAAGACGGGCAAAGGTGGCAGGAGAAACTGCCCCGCCAAGGTTTCCTTGAAACGTAGGGAGGGCTAACACGGGATTTCATTGCAGGCTGACTTGGGGACGGTCAAAATAGTGTGTGTGTGTGTATGTGTGTTTGAATGGGAACTGAAGCAAAAAAAATAGCGTTTTTCCTTTCTTGCCTTCCAACCGTCCTTCCTGCATCTATAAACACTATCTTCAAAACCAAACATTTTCAATCAATCAATCGTAAACTGGCACCCCTTTTCCATTCCATGTCTTCAGGCTGCCTTTTGCACTCCCCGCCTCTATCGTTCTCTCCCCCCCTTCCTGCTTTCTTCCTCCTCCTCTCTTCCTCTTCTTTCCCTCCCTCCATGTATCTTCTCTCCCTCTTTCTACTTTCTTCCACTTTCTTTAAAAGGAGCATTTCGCTCGCTTCTATGCCAAGGAAGAGGCTGGGGGGGAGGAGGGCGCGACACAGCATCCTGTCTAGTCCAGCCATCTGACGGTCCCTTTCGGGTTCAGTAATACACACACACACACACACCCAAAAAAACCCACGACCGAGCGAGCCTAACTAAGGCGCCTCTCGGCCGATCGCCTCACCCTCTTCCCTCGGAATCTGAGACTCACGCGTTGCCTTTTGTTTTCTCTCTCTCTATTGCTTTCTTTCTTTCTCACTCACTCACTCTTTCTTTCTATCTCTCTTGCTTTCTTTCTCTTCTCTCTCTTGCTATCTCTCTCTCCTCCCCCTTTCTCTCTCACTCTCTTTCTCACTTTCTCTCTATCTTGCTCTGACGCTCTCACTCTCGTTCTCCGGAGGCTGGCGAAAGTGATTTACAATGTCGGGCGAGCGGGCCGGCACGCGCTCTCCCCATCTCCCTGCCAACATTCAAAATAAGAAAACCCTTCGCTCTTACTTTTAATGTTCCGGGCGGGCGTGCAGGCAGGGAGATGGGGAGAGCGCCCGCCAGCCTCCGGAGAACATCTGCCCCGCCTCTCTTGCAGCAGAGGAGAAAGAGAGGTGGAGTGTGTGGGCGGGCTGGCGGGCTGGCGGCAGCCGGCGCGCGTACCCGCCAGCCTCCGGAGAACGCCCGCTTCGCCTCTCTTGCAGCGGAGGAGAAAGAGAGGTGGAGCGTGTGAGCGTGCGTGCGTGCGTGCGTGCGAGCGGGCGGCAGCCGGCGCGCGCACCCGCCAGCCTCCGGAGAACACCCGCTTCGCCTCTCTTGCAGCGGAGGAGAAAGAGGGGTGGAGCGTGCGAGCGGGCGGGCGGCAGCTGGCGCGCGCACCCGCCAGTCTCCGGAGAACGCCCGCTTCGCCTCTCTTGCAGCGGAGGAGAAAGAGAGGCGAAGCGGGCGAGCGGGGAGATGGAAAGTGCGCGACCGAGGAAAAGGGTGCGCGCGGGGGTATTTTGGAGTGCGCGCGCACTCACGTGCGCAGCTTACGGGGAACGGTGCCACGGACAACACATCTACTCTCCAAAAAGACCTCGACCGTGTCTCAGATTGGTCTAACACCTGGCAACTTCAAATATCAACCAGCAAATGTCCTACCCTCCACATCAGCAAAAAGAATCCGAACCTCATATATAAACTGAATAAACAAAATCTCACCGCCAACCCCCACTCAGTAAAAGACCTTGGAATACTAATATCAAATGATCTAAGTGCCAAAGCCCACTGCAACAATATTGCCAAAAAGGCTTCTAGAGTTGTTAACCTGATCCTACGTAGCTTCTGCTCTGGCAATCTCACACTACTCACCAGAGCCGACAAAACTTTTGCCACACCCATCCTTGAATACAGTTCATCTGTCTGGAACCCACACCACATCTCGGACATCAACACCCTTGAAAATGTCCAAAGATACTTCACCAGAAGAGCCATTCACACCTCCACTTGAAACAGAATACCCAACGAAAGCAGACTATCAATCCTTGGTCTTGAAAGCTTAGAACTACGACGCCTAAAACACGATCTAAGTATTGTCCAGAAGATCATATGCTGCAATGTTCTACCTGTCAATGACTACTTCAGCTTCAATTGCAACAACACAAGAGCACGCAACAGATTCAAACTTAATATTAACCACTCCAAACTTGACTGTAAAAAATATGACTTCGGCAACCAAGTTGTCGAAGCATTGAACTCATTACCTGACTCAGTAGTGTCAACCCCTAATGCCCAACATTTTTGCCTTAGACTATCCACGATTGACCTCTCCAGGTTCCTTAGAGGTCAGTAAGGGGTGTGCATAAGTGCACCAGTGTGCCTTCCGTCCCCTGTCCAATTGTCTCTCCTTATCTCATTTATCTTTTCTTCCTTTCAAATTTGTTCACCTATACTTTTATATCTTTTCTTCTATTCGTTTCTTTAGTTATATTACTACATATCTATTCTCTTCAATGTGTATTATGTATTGGACTAAATAAATAAATAAATATAAATAAATAAATAAATAAATAATGGAATATCACCTAGGATTGAGCAAATCCTTAATTCTGAACACTGTTACCTTTCCACTATGTGTATTTTTAAGGTATCCTCAATTTTTACAAATTGAACTATTCATCAAGTAATAATGTTGCCATGTAATCTCAGATGGACCCAGAGGGCTTTCAGAGGGTGCCTGGGGTTTTGCTGGATTCACTTGTTCACAGTTTGGCAGAGTCCCTTGCTGTGGCTTGGAATATGGCAGGAGCGGGGGCCCTTGACCGAATTGTGCCATTGCGACCTCTCTGTGGCAGTAGATCTCGAAGAGCTCCCTGCTTTATCGAGGAGCTCCGGGGGATGAAATGCCAGAAAAGACATCTAGAGATGCAGTGGAGAAAAAGTAAATCTGAATCTGACCGAGCACTTTTAAGAGTTTATTATTAAGATTTATAAAGTGGCGCTCAAGGCAGCAAGATGCGCATATCATACTGCCTTGATTGCATCAGCAGAATCTCGTCCAGCCACCCTGTTTAGGGTGACTCGCTTTCTTCTTAACCAGGAGGGAGTTGATGAGCCCTTGCAGGGTAATGCTGAAGACTTTAATAGGTTTTTTGCTGATAAGATTGCTCAGATCCGGATGGATCCTGATGCCAATTGGAATGCAGTGTCGACTGACAACGAGTCAGCCGAGGTGACAGGGGCCCATCCTAATCCATCTGTTTGGGGATAGTTTGATTTGATAACACCTGATGAAGTGGACAAGGCCTTTGGAGCTGTCAGTTCCACCACCTGTTTGTTGAACCCATGTCCCTCCTGGCTGATTTCAGCCAGCAGGGAGGTGACACGGAGCAGGATCCAGGAGTTTGTCAACGCTTCTCTGAGGGAGGTCCTTCCCGGCTCCCTACAAGGAGGCACTTGTGCGCCCCCTCCTCAAGAAGTCTTCTCTGGAGCCAGCTGTATTTAAGAACTATCATCCGGTCTCCAACCTTCCCTTTATGGGGAAGATTGTTGAGAAGGTAGTGACATTCCAGCTCCAACGGTCCTTGGATGAAGCCGATTATCTAGTCCAGGGGTCCCCAAACTTTTTACACAGGGGGCCAGTTCACTGTCCCTCAGACTGTTGGAGGGCCGGACTATTAAAAAACCCATTTTTTTAGGGTAGCAACAGTTCCTCTCCCTAAAGGCGGGAAAGAAAGGGGCCAATTGCAGGCCCGCTTTCCTCCCCACTCCTTGACTCTCCACCTCTCCTCACCATTGCCAGATGTTCAGCAGCAGACCACACTGAGTGGACGGGAGATTCGATCAGTAAAATCTTGTGCACTGCTGCAGGCCAGATAAATGGCCTCAGTGGGCCGCATCCGTCCTGTGGGCCGTAGTTTGGGGATCGCTGGTATACATAGCTGTAAAAAGTATTCTGCTACACTGGTATTTTATTAAACAATATAATACTACACCAGGGATAGGCAAAGTTGGCTCTTCTATGACGTGGACTTCAGCTCCCAGAATTCCTGAGCTAGCATGATTGGCTCAGGAATTCTGGGAGTTGAAGTCCACAAATCATAGAAGAGCCAACTTTGTCTACCCCTGTACTGCACCATTTGGTTCAGAATACTTTTCTTGTTTTCCTCCTCTAAAATCTAGGTGCGTCTTATACACCGAAAAATACGGTAGGTAGATGATCACAAAGACTGCATTTCTTCCAGCACACTATACCAGCCCCTCTTTTACAATATGACTTATAACAACTCATTTAGTCATCATTCAAAGTTACAACAGCACTAAAAAAGTGATTTATGACTGTTTTTCACACTGTCTGTTGCAGCATCCCCACATGTTCAAAATTCAGGTGCTTATCAACTAGTTCATATTAATGACAGTTGCAGTGTCCATAGGTCATATGATTCTCTTTTGTAACCTTCTGACAAACAAAACAAAGGGAACACAAGATTCATTTAACAACATAAATTTAACTGCAGTGATTCACTTAACCGTGGCAAGAAAAATAATGAAATGGGGAAAATTCACTTAACAACTGTCTCACTCAGTAACATAAATTTTGAGCTCAATTTCAGTCATAAGTCAAGAATTACCTCTATTGGTCCCATGCCAGAACCTCTAAATTTTCTGAAGATATATTTATCAAATGTGAAGCTATTCTAGTTATATATACCTTGTTTCACTTCCCTGGCTAAGTTACTTTGAATGCTTTGAACAGCAAAAAGAAGGCTAACAGTCTTTAAAAAAGCAAAATCAAACATCGTTCTGAGCATTAATAACAGTCCTCAAATAAATTATACCGGTATTATAAAATAAAATACAAATATTGTATATTCTAACAGCCTAACTAGATCAAATGACTAGCAGGTATGACATGGAAATACCGATATGTTATAGCTATTTGTGAAAAAAAACCAGTTACATATGCACATGAATGAAAATGATAAAAGCTCAGGTTTTTAGATTTCTAGAAGTACAGAATTATCAAATGTAATATCAAATGTAATACACTCTTGATACATTAACACAACGCACAAAATTTAATAAAAATCTTCCTTGTTCTCAACAGAAGGAATTACTTTAATCAAGTAAGTTCTGTAATAATTTAGGTACGCAACAAAAAAGCATAATACAAATGCATGTGAACTGTATTCCATGAAATAGCTAGTTGCACAAATAACAGAAAATTGTAAAACAATATACCTGTTTCACTGGAAATCCCCCCCCCCAATTCAATTCAAAGGAACTTGAATTGGTATATACCTGGGGTTGCACATAGGCAATAGTTCCATTAAATTAAACAGTATTTAAAGATCACTGAGCAATTTTAGGGGCCAACCCAATTATTTTAAGGCCTGCTCTTAATGGGACGGGATGTTTATCTATTACCTCTGTTCCCTTCCGACTGTGCCCTTCGCAACCACTGTCTGCATGCCCGAGGGACCGCCCGCGAGTTTAAAGAAATTGAACTCAACTCAACTTTGGGCGCCGGCTCGTCTTCTTTACCCTAACAGCCCTTTTCTTCAATGCAGGGTTACCAGCACGCGAAAACTCTGGGGGACTTTACGACAGTTAACTCTTTTTTACTGTTTTCAACTTCTCCCGTTCAAAGCCCCCGCTTACCGCTTGTTCGAAACTGTCCGCTGCTTGTCCTGATTGGCTGTTGCGACGGCACTGGAACGAGAGGGCGCATGCGCGATCTTCTTCTCCGCCTTTGTTAGCTAACCTATAGTATGAGCTGTGGAGGATGTCTATAAATTCCTCCTTTGTTTGCTTGTGGTCGTCAGAACTGTTGACCTTTCCAGCTCTCCGTCCTAGCATGCCTTCACGAGGCTTTGGATTTGCTATGTAAATAAACAATTACGTGGATGTAGCTGAATGGAAATAGTTTGTGAGTCCCGTCAGAGCTGCATTTTCCCCCACCTCCCCCTCCCCCGCTGGCTTATTAAATGTAGTACAGTACTTCAGTAACGGTGTACCTTCTACAACAAATTCAGGACAGATAATCTGAAAAAAAATATTTCACGTTATTTTTACGAAAGAAAAATGTTCTATAAACACTTCAATCGCTGCTCTCCCCTGTTTTCTCAAAATTGGATTGGCTAGAAAAATGTTTTCCCAGTTCCCTCCACAAATCGGCCTGCAGTAGTCTATTTCTAATATTTGTTTCTGAGATAATGTTAAAAAGCAAACCTGAAAATTAAATGAGGCAGAACAGTTTTTTAAAGCCGCTGCTTTATGTTAAGCCATTCGTTAGTTATAGAACCAGAATAAAGGAATCCATAGTTTAAAATGCAATTCAACAGCAGGAAATCTCAGATGAAATATGTTCAGTGGAATTCAAAAATGGTGGTGTTTTCTTCTCAGTGTGTCATATGAATATGGTAATGTCTGATATTTTTCTGTGAAGCCATCCTTCAGATCAGGGGTCTCCCACCTTGGCGACTTTAAGACTTGTGGACTTCAACTGCCAGAATTCCTCAGCTGGCAAAGACCCCACATTTTTTGGTGTGTTTTTTTTTTCTATTATTTTCACTGACTTATTTGGAGTCTAAGATTCTGAATCTTCGAAACCACAATAAACATGCAATAGCTTGTAAAACTATACTGCACTTTAAGATGGTAAAATTATTTTGTTTTGCTTTAAAGTATTAATTGAGCCCTATTGTTACCCTTTACACTAGAAATAATTTGTCATGTTTTACAGGCAAACCTTAGAGCCAGGCAAAGTACATTTCCCAATTTTCCATGGCCAAATGAGCAACACTTGCAAATCCCCCTGTATAGATAGATAGATAGATAGATAGATAGATAGAGAGAGAGAGAGAGAGAGAGAGAGAGAGAGAGAGAGAGACAGACAGACAGACAGACAGACAGACAGACAGACAGACAGAGATATAGATAGATATAATGTATGTATGTATGTATGTATGTATGTATGTATGTATGTGTATGTATGTATGTATGTACATAATATAAAAAGGATTTGCTGCTGTGCCATGGAGGAAAATTTGTATGTTTTGCAAATACAGTACAGTGGTCAAATTTATGTTATTTAATGTATGCCATCTTTCTTTGAGATGGACAATCATAAATTTCATTAATAAATAAATATACTTTTCAATTTTCATATATATTTATTAACCTTTTTATTAGTAAATGTCCATTAAAAAGGAATTTTAAAAAATAAAATGGAAGAGATGTGGAGTAATTTGAAATACTACAGCCTAATTAACTTGAGGCATTTAAAATTTGGATCAGCTTAAAAGATGTATTAGTGAATAGCACATTAATACAATATAAGAAATCTGAGCAGCTATTTATTATCCAGATGTCAAAAGTAAAGGAAGTAGCATTGGATTTGTATACCATTATTTTTAAAATTGAATTATTGATGTATTTAAACAATTTGATGTTGTTGGTACTTTACATTGTACTGTGATTGGTGAGAAATTTTTTTTTAAAAAGTGAAAATAAATAAATATACAAGTACATTCAGCTGTACTATGGTATTCCATATTATATTGAAGAAAATGGGAAAGGGAATGAAATCAAAGTTTATTATAGTATTTTGTAGACATGTTGGCAATGAGATCTTTGAATATTTTTGCAGACAATATATTGAATTAATTATTATTATAGTTCATTATAATACAAGTAGCCTTCCACAAACAACCGCTCGTCCAGTGGGGATCAAAGTTACAACGACACTGAAAAAAGTGACTTACAATCGATACTCACACTTAAAACTGTCATGGCATCCCTGTAGTCATATGATCAGAATTCAGGTGCTTGGAAATTGGCATATATTTTTTAACTATTACAGCATCTCAGATCATGTGATTGCTACTCATAACCTTTCCAGTCAGCTTCTGACAAGCTAAGTCAGTGGAGGAAGTTAGATTTGCCATGTGATTTATTTAACTGAATGATTTGCTACACAATCATGACAAAAATGATGGTAAAATTGAGTACAACTCACTTAACAACCACTTTACCTAAGCATGAAATTTTTGCCCCCAATTGTGATCCTAAATTGGAGTCTACCTATATGATAAAACAGATTTTTCACCCTATTGATTCATTTCTATTAATTTATATAAATACAAAAGGGGTTATTTGCTTAAATATTTCAGTCACTGTTGATTTGATTTTTCAAAACAAGTTTCAGAAAGTAATTAAAAATGAGAAACTCTTGAACTTGAAATTCCATCTTTCTCCTAGATTTAATGAGGAAAGGATATTTATTTTATCTGAAATAAGCAAATTCAAACATGCTTGTTTGCTGTCATTTTACAGAACAGCAGTTTTTAAAAAGATCACTTGGTGGAGCTAGATTATTCTCTAAGACTAAGTGAAAGGTCTGAGTGTAAAGTAGTCTTAAAGGCTGATAGGCTTGTGAGAAATATTTTATCAAAATTACAAATAGTTTAAGAAACAACTTAGTGACAACAACTTTTCTTTGGAATGATTCAAGATGGGATGAACCTCCAATATAAAAGCAGTGCTGCATCCTGCCATTAGCCATTGCTCTGGTCCTTCAAAACTGAAAAAAGGAAAATATACTTCAGTTCATCGGACAAGGATCAAAAACACTTCTAGTTCTAAACTTTATGTGAGGTATTTTGTTTTATTGCAATTGCATAATGTTAAAATACACAGACAAAATCTCAGTTGAAAGACAGGGTACGCATAGTAAAAAAATGTACAAAATTCTTAGAATGGAAAATGTACATGTTTTTAGTCATTTTTCTTACTCATAGACCTACTAGTTAGGTGAAACTTTTCCATTTCCACTACTAAAAAAGATATAGAATCTGTCAATATATTCATTACTGGCTTCCAGATAGCTAAGAACAGCAGATTTTAACAAGTTATTATACTGTACTCTCTAAATGCTTTATGCTAAGTATGAAATTGGAACCAGGGTATCTCAATCAACTAGATGACTTACCAGATCTACCTCTGCAGCAATGGTTGTAGAATACAGGTCATGTTATTTTATTGAGCTATATCCGGGGTGGGTTCCACTTACCTTCGCTACTGGTTCGCATTGTGATGTTTCATGTGAATGCAATCACTATGCTTGCGTGCGCACGTCCCCTCATGCAATTCCACTTCCATGCATACTCAGTAGTTATAATCAGCCTGAAACACAGCTGAGCCAACCATTTGTGCTCCGGGCAAAGGAATAAAGGTAAGTATAAACCCAGGGGCAGACAGGAGGTCCCTTCTTATTTTCTTTTTTTTATGGGTAAATATTTTTTTTATTTTTCTCTCCAATCACATGTACAGAAAAAGAAAATATCATTAATTTTAAGTTGTATTACAATTTTACAATTTTGGTATACATAGTTTAACCCAGGGGTACCCAAACATTTTACACAGGGGGCCAGTTCACTGTCCCTCAGACTGTTGGAGGGCCAGACTATTAAAAAAACCTATGAAAAAGTAAAATACCAATAGAAAAATAATGCATCAATTAATATATTTCCATAAATTATACTGTTCTATAATTTCAATATTTCCAAGCTCAATTAATTTTCAGGCACTTAGCATTTACTATTATTAACTTTCATCGATCATCTACATTTCCAAGTATATTTTAAATGCATAATGCAAACTCATAAAATTATACAATACATGTCATAAACCTCTTGTTTATCATATGTATCTTCCATTAATTTTACCTATGTAATTCTATAGTTCTAAAATTCTAATCCAATTGTACAAATTAATACATCCTAATATTAAACAACAATTAATATATCTTTTACAAATATTCCATAGTCAATCCATATTTAATAATCAATCAATCAATCAATCAATCATCCCTCCTCAAATTTCTACCACTTTTCTCATTTCTGGGTACCTCCCCTTTTCTCTCATTTGTTTCTCATTTCTCCCTCTTCCTCCCTTTTTCTCTCATTCCTTCCCTCTCTCACTTCTCTCTTTTTCCATCCCTGTCTCCTTCCCCCGTGTGTGTGTGTTTGTGTGTGAACTCTTGAACCATTTACAAAAACAGATGAGGGGTTTTTTTCTGTTATTACTTGGGGGCTTTTTACCATATGCTTAAATGAAGAGTCACTTCTCTCTCTCTCTTTCCCTTTCTTCCTTCATTCCCTCCCTCTCTCCCTCTTTCTTCCCCCTCTCTTTCTCTCTCTCTTCCTCCCTCTCTCCCTTTCTCAACACAGCAGAGCCCTTCGCTTTCCCTCTCAGCAGGAAGGGGCAAAGGCATGTCTCTCTTGCCTCCAGCTCACCTGGGGGGCTGCTGTGGCTGTGGCTGACCACCAGGGGGCTCCCTCCACAGGCGGCGCTGCCCTGGCAGCTCATTAGCTTCCAAAGGGAACTGAGCATGCACGTCTACCTTTTGCCCGTCTCACCAAATAGTATATCCCAAATATCGCCAAATTAGTAAACCCAATTAGTAAACCAAATTAAAAATAATTCCCTTTAATAGGTAAACATAAAAAATAAAAAGTAAAAATAAATGAAAATTAGAAAATTAACAAGAAAATGAGAAAAAAATGAAAAAGAAACAAAAACAACACTGAATAATCCATATACTCATCATACCCTAAACTAGTTATAACACTTTCAATCCATAACACTTTCAATCCAAAAGAATCATCATACCTAGTGTTGGGCGAAATGAACTCGCACAATTCAGGTTCGTATCGAATTTCGTGCTGTTTGTGATGCCGAACCCGAACCTGAATTTTTTTGAAAATCCGTGCCGGGGTTTGGGGTTCGGGCAATGTGGTGAAGCGGTGGACCAACAGACAGCCTTCTTCTTACCTGAAGCCATACGGTCTCTGGACATCAAGGTAAATAAAAGGCTGTGATTGGCCATGTGTCCTGCTGACCACTGATTGGCCAGCAGGATGCATCGCTTAGATTGGTCCCCACGGACACCTGACCTGCCTCTATAAAAGGCAGCACCTTGCTGTCCATCCCCATTGTAAGAGACACCAGCTAGGGAGGGAAAGTCTGTGTTAGTTATACTGAGAGGGAGAGATAGCTTAGATTTCAAAGACCTACACAGTTTGTTTCTGCTACACAGAAAGGGAGATATTGTCCTCAAAGACTCTTCATACAAGTTTAAGAGACAAGAAAACTTTGGTGAGCATCCAGGCAGGGCTGAAGAAGAAAAAGACAGGCGGGGCAGGGGGGCAGGGGGGCAGTTGCTCTCTGCTACACTTCCACTTTTACATTTTTAAAACTTATTTCCTTTCATTTATTTTGTGTCCAAAGGCATGGAAGGGCACAACAATATTACTTTGTGAGTATTTTGGGGGTGATTTTCTCTCTGCTACACTTCCACTTTTAAATTTTAAAACCTTTTTTTCCTTTCATTCATTTTTATTTTGTGGGCTGCAAGACTGCCACTCAGTAAGCCAAAAAAAAAAAAAAGGTTGCTGAGTCTAACCAAGCCTGCTGTTCCTATCTGCTAACAAGTTCTCCAGTGCGGTCTGGGGTCCTTCTTGTCTTGGAAAGCAACACCTGCTTCCAGGGCCAAAGCTATTTCCGGTATTCAGAGGGAGGGAGACTCCTGTTCCTGTCTGCAAAAAAGTTCTCCAGTGTGGTCTGGGGTCCTTCTTGTCTTGGAAAGCAACACCTGCTGCCAGAGCCAAAGCTATTTCAGGTATCCAGATGGAGGGAGACTGGTGTTCCTGTCTGCTAAAAAATTCTCCAGTGCGGTCTGGGGTCCTTCTTGTCTTGGAAAGCAACGCCTGCTTTCAGGGCCAAAGCTATTTCCGGTATCCAGAGGGAGGGAGACTTGTCCAACGTGCAGATTGGTTGGGTGGGAAAAGTTCATGTAGAAGTGATCAATCGAGCGATTCCAGTAATTAAAAAGTGCAATGGTTAACATGTTGAAAGCCGCCCTGACTCTAAGGAGAATCACGGCATAAAAATTGAATAAATAAACAAATTAATAAATACATAAAAAGGGGTGGACGGTCACTTTTGTCTCTCTATTGACCTCTGGCATTCGTACTTTTGGGTCCACTTCTGGGCAACTTTCTTTCAATTTCTTTCTGTGCATTTCCTTTTTTTCTATATAAAAAAAAGCCACTAGAGCTCTGTCAATTTATTTTTGGGTAAAACAAGGGCCAATTCCTATCTCTGCATCTTTTCTTATATCTAATCTGAAGCTTCTAGTGCTCTCTATAAATTTAATTTTGGGTCAAACACGGGTACACTATTCTGGGAGTTGAAGTCCATTAATCAAGCATTACGACCTTGTTTTGAGCTCTGGGATATTGGTCGATTTCTCAGCGAAAGACTTGTCCAACGTGCAGATTTGTTGGGTGGAAAAAGTTCATTTAGAAGTGATCAGTCGAGCCATTCCAGTAATTAAAAAGTGCAATGGCTAACATATTGAAAGCCGCCCTGACTCTAAGGAGAATTGCGGCATAAAAATTGAATAAATAAACAAATAAATAAATACATAAAAAGGGATGGACGGTCACTTTTGTCTTGCTACTGACCTCTGGCACTCGTACTCTGGGCCACTTTCTTTCAATTTCTTTCTGTGCATTTCCTTTTTTTCTATATATAAAAAAGCCACTAGAGCTCTGTCAATTTATTTTTGGGTAAAACAAGAGCCAATTCCTATCTCTGCTCTCCGTCTTCTATCTAAAATGAAGCCTCTAGTGCTCTCTGAAATTTTGGGTCAAACACAGGGCCACTTCCTGTATCTGTGATTTTAATGTTTTTCTGTCTAATACAGTGGCTCTACTGCTGCCTGGACATTTAAGTTTACAGGGCATTTTTTCTCTAATTCTAGTTCCACCTGAATGCCGCACCTTCATCTGTTCCTTGGACCAGTGTCACTGCAGGCCTTCAAACATGAAGAAAGACACAAAAAAGGGACATGGCCGTGCTGCTGCATCACCACCACCACCACCACCACCACCAGCAGCACGGCCATGTCCCTTTTTTGTGTCTTTCTTCATGTTTGAAGGCCTGCAGTGACACTGGTCCAAGGAACAGATGAAGGTGCGGCATTCAGGTGGAACTAGAATTAGAGAAAAAATGCACTGCATTAGACAGAAAAACATTAAAATCACAGATACAGGAAGTGGCCCCAGGCAGCCAGCAGAAGTGGAGGGAGAAGGCTGCAAACCCTCAGCACTCAGTCTGCTGGTACTACTGCCCACCGTGTCCAGGGCCCGAGCACGCCTCATGTGTCACAAAGAATTTCACCAGCATGGCATTTTTTCAAGCAGTTAACAGAAGACAAGAAAAAGGTCATTTGCAATCTCTGCCACCAGTCTCTGAAGCGAGGGAGACGTCTTAATAATCTCAGCACCAGCTGTATGACCAGGCACCTGATTTCAAAACATGACCTTCAGTGGAGGCAATACCTTAAAAGTATTCAAATGCCTGGGACTTCCTCTTCTGCTGTGGCTGCCTCGCCACTGCCAGCGCCACCCCAACAACAAGGTCACCTGTCTCTCTCCAAAGGGACAATGATGGATCACCACCAACACCAACACCAACGGCAGCACCAGCACCAGCACCACCAGCACCGGGAGCAGCATCACCCCCACCATTGCCAAGCATGTCTACACTCTCCCAGAGAAGCATTCATCAGCTGTCCATCCCTCAAACATTTGACAGAAAGCGGAGGTTCGTCCCATCCCACCCACGAGCCCTGGCCCTGAATGCCAGCATTTCACAGCTGCTGGCATTTGAAATGCTACCCTACCGCCTGGTGGAGACACCAAGTTTCAGGAAATTATTTAAATTGGCTGTCCCACAATACTCTGTTCCCAACCGCTATTACTTTTCATGCAAGGCCATCTCTGCCCTGCACCAACATGTAGTGGAGAAAATTTGGTGTGCACTGCAAAATGCTGTCAGTTCCTGCGTCTACCTCACCACTGACACATGGACCAGTAAACATGGCCAGGGCTGGTACATCTCTCTCACTGCCCACTGGGTGAATGTAGTGGAGGCTGGGAATGAGGCGGGAAACAGTTCAGCGCATATCCTTCCACCACCCAAGATTGCTGGACATTAGTCGGTGCCTGCTGTTGCCTCCTGCTCTTACTCTGCTTCCCCGTCTTCCTCCACATCCAGTAAGCACAGTCCGGCAACCTCCTACTTCAGAACCACCATGGGTAAACAGCAGCATGTGGTGCTGAAACTCATCTGCTTGGGCGAGAGACCACACACCGCCCAAGAGCTATGGACCGGCATCCAGGGGCAGGCAGATGAGTGGTTGCTGCCACTGAACCTGAAGCTGGGGAAGGTGGTGTGTGACAATGTGCAGAACCTTGTTGCAGCCTTGGGCCGAGCGGGGTTGACACACATCCCTTGCCTGGCGCATGTGGTCAACCTGGTGGTGCAGAGGTTCCTGGCCAATTATCTAGGCATGTCGGTGCTGCTGGATAAAGTGTGTGTGGTGTGTGCACACCTTCGACGTTCCCACCCTGCTGCTACTCGCCTATCTTCCCTGCAGAGGAACTTTGGTCTTCCCACCCACTGCCTCATCTGTGATTTGCCAACCAGGTGGAATTCCATGCTGCACATGCTTCAAAGGGTGTGTGAGCAACAGCAGGCAATAGTGAATTACCAGTTTCAAAACCCTCGGTCAAGTAGAAGTGCACAGCACTTTACCCCCAATGAGTGGACCTCCATGAGGGACATTTGTTCCATCCTTCATTGCTTCCACTATGTCACTAATATAGTCAGCACTGACAATTCCATCGTCAGTGCTACCATCCCCATGGTTTGCCTACTGGAAAAAAACCTTCAGGCCATGCAGGATGTGCGACAGGAGGAAACAGAGCAGCAGGCGGAACAGGAGGAGCAGGAGGAGGAGGAAGGCCCATTTTCTTAGCAAATCCATGTCTTGCAGGGTGGGGGGCTGTGCCAACAGCAGCCAGGTACTCCGCTGTCCAGCCAGTGTAGAGTTTTGGGGCAGGAGGAGGAGGACTTGCAGCAGGGCAGCCTCCAGTGCAGCTCACGGGCACCAATGGAGCATGGCTTGAGGGGGGGAGCAGGAGGAAGAAGAGGAGGAGAGACCTGTTGCTGAAAACATCACCTTGACTCCGGGCAGCCTGGTTCACATGAGCCACTACATGGTTCAGTGCCTGCAGAATGACTCCAGGGTAGACCGCATTCTCAACTCTGCCAGTTACTGGATGGCCGCCCTGCTGGATCCCTGTTATAAGAACAGTGTCACCTTCTTGATGCCAGCACCTGAGCGGGAGCACAGAATGCGCAAGTACAAGCGTGCGCTCGTAGACGCACTATTGGAAGAGCAATTGGAGTTGCCCATTGGTGGCACGCGGAGTAGGATGCAGACGGCAATGCAGCGGGGACACTGGTAGCACCGCAGGTGGAGGTCATTGTCAGACATTGAAAATATGTATGAGGCATTATTCAATATTCACACAGATCCACCACCCTCGGATGTGATGTCCCATACCCTGTTTCCCCAAAAATAAGACAGCGTCTTATATTAATTTTTGCTCCCAAAGATGTGCTATGTCTTATTTTCAGGGGATGTATTATTTTTTTTCAATGAAGAAGAATTCACATTTATTGCTGAATAAAAAAATTAACATTTATTATATCTTGTACAGTAGCTGTCATCACAAACCAGCATAACCAGACAAACTGTGAATTATTATTATTATTATTATTATTATTATTATTATTATTATTATTATTATTATTTATTAGATTTGTATGCCGCCCCTCTCCGAAGACTCGGGGCAGCTCACAACAGCAATACAAAAACAATATAACAGTGAGACAAATCTAATATTAAAATAAAACATATCTAAAACCCCAACAATTTAAAACCATACAACACATACATACCAAACATAAAATATAAAAGCCTGGGGGAGGATGTCTTAGTTCCCCCTATCAAGAATTTCTTACGACTACCGTACCATTATTTCCATGTACAACAATTATACTTTCTTCAAATATATGTTATATATAATCTGCCCAGCTGGGTTTCAGATATGGCATCAACCTTGACCCCAGGGAAGGGGGGGAGGAGTGGCTATTATAGCCAGGGAGAGCCTTTGCCTACGTGGACTCATTGCTCCGGAAATTGTGGGTTGCGAGTCACTCTTGATGAAGTTGGACTTAGGGGTTCAGGTGGGCTTATTTCTCACGTACCTGCCTCCCAGCTGCGTGTCAAAAGCCCTGCCTGTGCTACTCGAGGAGGTAGCCGGGTTGGCGGTGGAGTTCCCCAGACTTATTGTCTTGGGGGACTTCAACCTGCCGTCACTCGGTGAAACCTCTGGGTTGGCACAGGAGTTCATGGCCACCATGACAGCCATGGACCTGACTCAAGTAGTACAGGGTCCGACTCATGAGGGGGGGCACGCACCCGACATGGTATTCCTTTCCGAGCAATTGAGTAATGGTCTGAGACTAAGGGGCTTAGAAGCAGTGCCTTTGTCATGGTCAGACCATTTTCTACTACGGCTTGACTTCCTGGCTCCAATCCTTCCCCGCAGGGAGGCGGAACCAATTAAGATGTTCCGCCCCAGACGCCTGATGGACCCAGAGGGCTTTCAGACGGCGCTTGGGGTTATTCCAGAGGCACTTGTCCACAGTTCGGCAGAGTCTCTTGCGAAAGCCTGGAACGAGGCTGCAGCAGAGGCTCTTGACCGGATTGCGCCTTTGCGACCTCTCCGTGCCGCTAGACCCCGTAGAGCTCCAACGAGGAGCTCCGGGAGTTGAAACGCCAGAAGAGATGTCTAGAGAAGCGATGGAGGAAGAGTAGGTCTGAATCTGATCGAACACTTGTAAGAGCTTTTATTAAGACTTACAAAGTGGCGCTCAAGGCGGCAAGATGCGCGTACCATGCCGCCTTGATTGCATCAGCGGAATCCCGCCCGGCCGCTCTGTTTAGGGTGACCCGCTCCCTTCTTAATCAGGGGGGAGTTGGGGAGCCCTTGCAGAGTAGTGCCGAGGACTTTAACACGTTTTTCGCTGATAAAGTCGCTCGGATTCGGGCCGACCTCGACTCCAATTGTAAAACAGAGTCGACTGACAACGAGTCAGTCGAGGTGACTGGGGCACGTACTTGTCCACCTGTCTGGGAAGAGTTTGATCTGGTGACACCTGATGAAGTGGACAAGGCCATTGGAGCTGTGAGTTCCGCCACCTGTTTACTGGATCCGTGTCCCTCCTGGTTGGTTTCGGCCAGCAGGGAGGTGACACGGAGCTGGGCCCAGGAGATTACCAATGCTTCCTTGGGGAGGGGAGTTTTTCCATCACTCTATAAAGAAGCGCTTGTGCGCCCCCTCCTCAAGAAGCCCTCCCTGGACCCAGCTGTGCTTAATAACTACCGTCCAGTCTCCAACCTTCCCTTTATGGGGAAGGTTGTTGAGAAGGTGGTGGCACTCCAACTCCAGCGGTCCTTGGAAGAAGCCGATTATCTAGGTCCCCAGCAGTCGGGTTTCAGGCCCGGTTACAGCACGGAAACTGCTTTGGTCGCGTTGATGGATGATCTCTGGCGGGCCCGGGACAGGGGTTTATCCTCTGTCCTGGTGCTCCTTGACCTCTCAGCGGCTTTCGATACCATCGACCATGGTATCCTTCTGCACCGGCTGGAGGGGTTGGGAGTGGGAGGCACTGTTCTTCAGTGGTTCTCCTCCTACCTCTCTGGCCGGTCGCAGTCGGTGTTAGTGGGGGGACAGAGGTCGACTCCTAGGTCTCTCCCTTGTGGGGTGCCTCAGGGGTCGGTGCTCTCCCCCCTGCTATTTAACATCTACATGAAACCGCTGGGCGAGATCATCCAAGGACATGGGGTGAGGTATCATCAATATGCGGATGATACCCAGCTTTACATCTCCACCCCATGCCCAGTCAACGAAGCGGTGGAAGTGATGTGCCGGTGCCTGGAGGCTGTTGGGGCCTGGATGGGTGTCAACAGACTCAAACTCAACCCGGATAAGACGGAGTGGCTGTGGGTTTTGCCTCCCAAGGACAACTCCATCTGTCCGTCCATTACCCTGGGGGGGGGGAATTATTGACCCCCTCAGAGAGGGTCCGCAACTTGGGCATCCTCCTCGATCCACAGCTCACATTAGAACAACATCTCTCAGCTGTGGCGAGGGGGGCGTTTGCCCAGGTTCGCCTGGTGCACCAGTTGCGGCCCTATCTGGACCGGGACTCATTGCTCACAGTCACTCATGCCCTCATCACCTCGAGGTTCGACTACTGTAATGCTCTCTACATGGGGCTACCTTTGAAAAGTGTTCGGAAACTTCAGATCGTGCAAAATGCAGCTGCGAGAGCAGTCATGGGCTTACCTAGGTATGCCCATGTTTCTCCATCACTCCGCAGTCTGCATTGGCTGCCGATCAGTTTCCAGTCACAATTCAAAGTGTTGGTTATGACCTTTAAAGCCCTTCATGGCACTGGACCAGAATATCTCCGAGACCGCCTCCTGCCGCACGAATCCCAGCGACCAATTAGGTCCCACAGAGTGGGCCTTCTCCGGGTCCCGTCAACTAAGCAATGTCGGTTGGCGGGCCCCAGGGGAAGAGCCTTCTCTGTGGCGGCACCGGCCCTCTGGAACCAACTCCCCCCGGAGATTAGAACTGCCCCTACTCTTCCTGCCTTCCGTAAACTTCTTAAAACCCACCTTTGCCGTCAGGCATGGGGGAATTGAAACATCTCCCCCTGGGCACGTTTAATTTATATATGGTATGCTTGTGTGTGTGTCTGTTAGTATATGGGGTTTTTTTAAATCTTTAAAATTTTAAATTGTTTGATTACTTATGATTTGTTTCTACATATTGTGAGCCGCCCCGAGTCTTCGGAGAGGGGCGGCATACAAATCCAAGTAATAAATAAATAAATAAAAATATTTTCTGTTCGGGTATGTTGTGAAATGAAACGTCTCCTATGTCTTACTTTCGAGGGTGAGTTATTTTTGGGGAAACAGGGTAGCAGAAGGCATCACATGACCCACATGGTGGATGACTACCAGTCCATGTGCATGATAGTTCTTTGTGATGCCTCCACCAACTTCAATTTTTGGGTAGGTAAATTGAACACGTGACCAGAGCTTGCCCTCTATGCCCTGGAAGTGCTGGCCTGCCCTGCGGCAAGCGTCCTGTCAGAGCGTGTGTTCAGCACCGCAGGAGGGGTCATCAATGACAGAAGGATCCATCTATCCACAGACAACGTTGACATACTGACATTTCTTAAAATGAACCAGGAGTGGATCAGGAGAAGACATTGCTGTGCCACCACCTGAGTGAGTGGTTAGAGCGTTCACTACCACCACCAACACCACCCTCACAGTTGTAAAATTCATGTTATGTATGTATATAGTCAGTTATATTTTTATGGTGAAAGTTTGGGTATAGTTTGTGTTTGACTAAAGTTTGTGTTCAATAAAACTATTTTTTGCACAGATTTGTTCTGAGAGCCTAAATGGATGTTCCTTCCAAGTTGTGTCACCTATTGAAAATCTGAGATATCCATGTGTATTTTCATGGGAAAACTTTTAGTGTGTCCTGAGTTCGAATCCAGTCAATGGCTGTACTGTGCACCTGGCCAGGAAGAAAAAAATTATTTTGGAAAAATGGTTGCAGGGAGCCTAAATTCAGGGAGTCTTTGGAGAGGGGCAGCATACAACTCTAATAAACTATAAACTATGTCCCCTCCCAGAACTGTCACCGTTTGTAAATCTGAGATATGCAGACTTATAGTAATGGGATGTAATGTTCTGGTTTGGGTTTGACAAACATGGTTTGTGTTCTCTCTCCACCAGTTGCAATTTGCCAGTGTGCTACTCTTGTCCAGTGTGCAAAGCCATCCAGCCATGGCAACAGAACAAGAGAAAGAGGAAGTGTCCAGGGCATCATCTGGGAAGGATGATGAGACCCAGATCACCGATCCTGCAGCTTACTGCAATGTAGAGTCTGAGAGTAAAGCTAGCGGGGAGGAGTCGGTGGAAGAAGATGCCAGGGGTAATGACGAGGTGCTAGATCACACGTGGACCGAAAACCCTCAGTGTTCAGTCTGCTGTTACTACTGCCCACAGTGGCCAGTGACCCAGCGCGCCACATAGCACATGCCCTCCAATCACACAGGATTGCTGTGCAAAATCTGGTGGGTGGCTGCTGTTGCCTCCTCCTGTTACTCTGCGTCCCCCTGTTCACCCTCTTTCAAATTGAATTTGTGGCCAACCACAGGGCTGCCTTCTTTCTCTGCCTTTCCTTTTTCTGTGTAATCTGAAGCCTCTAGCGGTCTCTGTAAATTTAATTTGTGACCAACGACAGGGCCACCTTCTTTCTCTGCCTTTCCTTTTTCTATGCAAGAAAAAGCCACTACCGCTGTCTCTCAATTTAATTTTTGGCCAACCACAAGGCCACCTTCTTTCTCTGCCTTTCCTTTTTCTGTGTAATCTGAAGCCTAAAGCTGTTACTACTGGTCACAACGGATAGAGATCGATAGCGCCACAGAGCACATGGCCTTCCATCACACGGGATTACTGTGAAAAAGGTGATGCCAGCCGCATATTGGAGTGCTGGGTAAAAGCTGATGGGTGGCTGCCGCCTATTGGATTGCTGGGCAAAAGCTGGTGGGTGGCTGCTGTTGCCTCCTCCTGCTACTCTATGTCCTCTTGTTCACCCTCTTGCAAATTTATGGCCAACCACAGGGCCGCCTTCTTTCTCTGCGGCTCTATTTTAAAAAAGTTCGGGGTTTGGATTCGAGTTCGGGTTCGATGACATCACCCGAATTTTATGCAAATGGTTCAGCTTTACAAATACAATTGACTGATTCTGCTTACATTCCCTGTTGGGAAAAACTTTAAACAATGTAACTTGTGTACCAAGGTTAAAGATTTGTTTAGTAACTGTGGGGAAATTAATAGCTAAAAGTTACAAAGTCCATTTTTATGAGAAGGGCTGTAAAATTTTGAGAAACAGTATAGTTTTTGCTGAAGGAATTATGAAATACAAACTGTATGTAATGCTTAAAAAGAGTGAAATAGGGAATGCTACTTGTGTGACAAATGAGCCAGTATATAACAACTGCCTCTATGTTGGTTGAGGCTGGCAGGATTCCCTTGAGTATCATTTGTTGGGGGTCATGGAAAGGGGAAGGTCTTGCCTTCTCTTTCTGCTCAAGATCCCCGTGGACAATTGGTGGGCCACTGTGCGACACATAATGCTGGGCTTGATGGGCTTTGGCCTGATTCAGCATGGCTCTATGTTCATACATTAGCTACATAGAGTATTAGGACATGCAAGCTTTAGTACATTAAGGAAAATGACTGGTATATGTAACTTGAATGGGGAAAAAACTGCCATAAGTATTTATTGTGTTTCATATGTAGTAAGGTAAAGGTGAAAGCATATCGGATACCAAAGTTCAGTACTAGACTCACACAAAGGCCATTTGAACTAATTCATGGAGATTTATCTGGACCATTTCGAGCAAGCCAAGAAGGTGCAAGATACATATTTGTATTAGTTGATGACTATGCAAGGTATACATTCTGTATTTCACTAAAATTTAAAAGTAAAGTATTTCAAATATTTAAAGAATGGGTGGTTATGGTTGAAAGACAATTTGAACATAAAGTTCATAAATTACAAAGTGATAGAGAGGGAGAATTTACCGGATACAACTTTAAAAGATGGCTTAACATAAAAGGGATAATACACAGATTAACAAACCCTCCTTCACCAGCTGAGAATGGTATTGCAGAACAACAGATGGGAATGTTAAATGTTGCAAAGGATGCAATGTTGACTGATGGTGATTTACAGTTTAATTACTGGAGAGAAGCCATAATGACAGCCACATATGTTTTAAATAGAACGTGGAGTTCCAATATTAATTGAACTCTTTATTATATATTATACAAGAAAAGCCCCAATTTAAATCATTTAAGAATTTTTGGATCTTATGCTAATGTGTTAATTCCAGAGGAAAGAAGACTAAATGGAGTAGTCTAAATGGAAAAAGTTAAGATTTATTGGATATGAGGAAACCTCTAAAGGATATAGATTTTCTAGTGCATTTGGTAAAGTGGTTATTTCAAGAAGTGCAAATTTTGAAAAAACACTTTGGTTGGGAAAGAATACATGCTAATACTGAGATATTCTTTAACAATGATGGAACCATGTTAAACCACAATAGTAATGAGGCTGGAAGTTCTCAAACATTGAAGGATAGTATCAAACCAGAAACTAAAGAAGAAAGTCTGTGGAGAGGGGCGGCATACAAATCTAAATAATAAATAAATAAATAAAGTATGTCAGAATTGGAACCAACACAGTCTAGCAACAGTGATAGGCCATTACCAAGGTTTGGGTATACACAGGACATATATGTGTATAATTTAATGTGTGAACCACAGAATTATAAGATGTTAAAATGACCACCAGAAGATATTAGACGATGGAAAAATTCTATGGATATAGAATTTGAGGTTCTGAAAAAAACAAAAAGTGTTTGAGATTGTGAGTTTACCAACAAACCAGAAAGCAATTGGGTCAAAATGAAGGTATAGATTAAAGTCAATGCAGGATGGTAGCTTAAAATATAAGGCATTGTTAGTAGCACAAGGATTTGTACAGAGCTATATGTATAATTAAGGTAAGACCTTTCCTACTGTGAAAGCCAAATCAATGAAGAGAATTAATTAATTAATTAATTAATTAATTAATTAATTCTCCTCATTGTTTATCCATTCTATATCCATAGAATTTAATTAATTAATTAGATGTGTATGCCGCCCCTCTCCGTAGACTCGGGGCGGCTCACAACAACAACAAAACAATATATAACAAATCTAATAATTAATCTTTGCGTTAACCTTCAAGAAGAGGTTCAGAGTAAAACATTTCAATTTTGGGTATGTTTTCCTGAATGTTTCATTAACAGAAGAGATATATTTAAAGCCAGCACCAGGTTATGATTTGGAGAGTAGAAATAAAGTTTATATATTATGAAAGGCATTGTATGGTCTGAAGCAATCTGCAAGTAACTGAAATGCATGTTTAAATGCAGAATTGTTGGAAATGGGATTTAAAAGCAGTATAGCAGATGCATGTGTTTATAATAAGGGACATGGAGATTATTGTTTATGTAGATGACATTTGTATATGTGCGGAGGATGACTACATGATAAATCAGGTGTTTAATGACTTGAATAAGTCATTTGTAGTAAAAGATCTTGAATATTTGCAACATAATTTAGGCATAGACATGAAAAAGATAAATGAAAAATGTATTATGTTAAGTCAAAGTAAAAAGATCCTGGAATTAATAGAAAAACCTAACTTGAAAGATGCAAAGACAGTTAAGACTCCAATGATGAAACATTCAAATATCCAGAGTTATATGGGTCAGTGATTGGAAGTTTGTTGCACTTTCTTTCTTTCTTTCTTTCTTTCTTTCTTTCTTTCTTTCTTTCTTTCTTTCTTTCTTTCTTTCTTTGTTTATTTATTTATTTATTTGATTTGTATGCCGCCCCTCTCTGTAGACTCGGGGCAGCTAACAACAATAATAAAAAACAGCATATAACAAATCTAATATTTAAATTACTAAAAACCCTTATTAAAAACCAAACATACACACAAACGTACATTGCAAACTATACAACACCGATCATATGGAAGTCCCAGAAGCAAACATCAATCAGCTTGTCAACTGCGGAAAAAGAGTTTGCAACTTTGTAAGAGGCATGTTGTGAACTATTGTGGATGGAACAGTGATTAAAGGACTTTGGAGAAAACATCGTGAAACCAATAACTGTGTTTGAAGATTTGCAGACATGCATGTACCTGGCAGAAGCAGACAATCAGAAAGCAAGGAAAAAATACATTGCAGTTAAAAATCAAAATGTAAAGCAGTTGGTCCAAAATGGAATTATAAAACTTTGTTATGTTGAGTCTAATTATAATACAGCTGATGGATACACGAAACCATTATATGATGTAAAACATTGTGGATTGATGAAACAAATGTGTGTAACTGTAATGGAATATTAGAAAGGATGTCAGGATTTGTATTGTCCTGAGATAATATTCCATTTACAGCTGAAAGGCTGTAATTATGCAAAGTGAAAAGACTGCTGAGTCACGATAAATAAGTTACAACCTGTTGTGAGTGAGCCTAGATCAACTTTGCTAATGTCGGATAATGAGGAAGAGGAATGGTGGCTGAGGCAGAAAGTGAAGAAGAGGTGTTGATGCGGACTATTTCTGAATCGGAGGACGAGGAGGGAGGAGACCTTATGGTCAATGAACCACTGTTAAATCCTAGATTTATAAGACTCCAGAGCAGACAGCAGAAATTGTACAGAAAAAGGAAGTGATCTGTACTGTGTGTAATTCTAGAGTTGCTCATTCATCACTAGAGGTATATAAGAGGGAGATTCTGGGTAAATGCTTTGTGGGGTGCAACTATTCTTCATGGAGACTGTTTTCCAGGGTGCTCTGATGAAGTTTCTCAGAAATCACGGCTTCTAGCTTTGAGATAATTCTTATCTGAAAAGCTTTGAGCTGTCTGGATTTTTGGTGAGCTGTCCGTGTTCATGATGTATTTGAAATTTTATCTATCTGGACATTAATGATTTAGCCTTAGTGCGGCTCTCGGAGCAATTAAATCAGAAGCCTTAGTTTGGAATGCCATGCTGCTGGGAGCTAACAAAGTTAGCTTGAGTTGAAATGATGTCTGTTACTTTAGAAAAAACTGCTATAAATAAAGTTTATTAAAGAAGTGGTGTGAGCATTTGCAGTCTGAGTAAGAATGACCCAGAACACAACCTGATTGGTTTAGAATTGTATAAACAGTAATGCACCTTTGCATTGGTGTGGTGGTTTATGGTTTGTAGTGGTCAGTGGTCAATGGTTCATTGAGGTTCATTGCGGTTGGTTCGTAATGGTCAGTAGTTAGTGGTGGTGTTGTATAGTAAGATAGTAACAATGAAAGAGCTTGCAAGCTGGCAAGAGCTGGGAACATCGTTAGCACCTGGCTAGGGCTGGAAAGAAACTTATTTGGAGCAAGTTAGAGCAATGAAAAAAACCCTGCAGAGATTTAAGGCTTTGAAAATATTCTTTGCAGTCAGAAATAATGAAAGAGCCTGAAAGATAAGAGCTGGGAAGATCGTTAGCAGCTAATTAGGGCTGGAAAAAAAGCTACATTCAGAATATAAGACGCACCTCAATTATAAGCCTATTTTAGGGAGGAAAACGGTGCATCTTATACCCCGAAAAATATGGTATGTGTTTTGCTGTAATTTTATTTAATTACAGTTATAGTTAATTGCAGTTAAATTTAATTACAGTTACAGTTACAGACTGCAGTTAGTGCAAAATTCAGCCACGCAAGCTGTTATGGGCCTTTGAAAGTACTCGCATATCTCACCATTGGCTACTGATTGGTCTCCAAATGCAATTTAAAATGTTGGTTATGACCTATAAAGGCCTACACAGCTTAGGACCAGATTACTTATGGGATCATCTCCTGCCTCACATATCCCAGCACCGTCAGGTCCGGGTCATGACAGCTAAGCTCATGTGGCAGCTCCGACCCCATGGAATCAACTCCCCCTGGAGATTCACACTGCCCCCACCCTCTGGACTTTTCATACGGATTTAAAAATTCACCTTTGCTGGCAGGCCTGGGCCATTGAGCATTGAAATCCTGCTCCTGACAATTATATGAGAGCACATGAGTGTTATAGGATGAATGTGGGTGCCTGGTTTTAATAATCTTGGAATCCCATGCGGCCGCCCTGTTCAGGGTAACCCACTCCCTTCTTAATCAGGGGGGAGTTGGGGAGCCCTTGCAGGGTAGTGCCGAGAAGTTTAACTCGTTTTTCGCTGATAAAGTCCTTCAGATCCAAGCGGACCTTGACTTCAACTGGACAGCAGTTGAGATGACTGGGGCCCATCCTTGTCCATCTGTCTGGGAGGAGTTTTACCTGGTGACACCTGATGAAGTAGACAAGGCCATTGGAGCTGTGAGTTCCGCCACCTGTTTGCTGGATCCGTGTCCCTCCTGACTGGTTTCGGCCAGCAGGGAGGTGACATGGAGCTGGATCCAGGAGATTGTCAATGCTTCTTTGAGGAAGGGGTCCTTTCCGGATCCCTACAAGGAGGCACTTGTGCGCCCCCTCCTCAAGAAGCCTTCCCTGGACCCACCCGTTCTTAACAACTATCATCCAGTCTCCAACCTTCCGTTTATGGGGAAGGTGGTGGAGAAGGTGGTGGCGCTCCAACTCCAGTGGTCCTTGGAAGAAGCCGATTATCTAGGCCCCCAACAGTCAGGATTCAGGCCCGGCTACAGCACAGAAACTGCTTTGGTCTGCTGATGGATGATCTCTGGTGGGCCCAAGACAGGGGCTTGTCCTCTGTCCTGGTGCTTCTTGACCTCTCAGTAGCTTTTGATACCATCGACCATGGTATCCTTCTGCACCGCCTGGATGGGTTGGGAGTGGGAGGCACTGTTTTCTCCTCCTGCCTCTCTGGTCGGTCACAGTCTGGTCGGTCACAGTCTGTGTAGGTGGGGGGTTAGAGGTCGACCTCTAGGTTACTCCCTTGTGGGATACCTCAGGGGTCGGTCCTCTCCCTTCTGCTATTCAGTATCTACATGAAACCGCTAGGTGAGATTATCCAAGGGCATGGGGTGAGGTATCATCAGTACACTGATGATACCCAGCTGTACATCTCCACCCAGCTGTACATCTCTAGTCAGTGAAGCAGTGGAAGTGATGTGCCGGTGCCTGGAGGCTGTTGGGGTCTGGATGGGTGTCAAGAGGCTCAAACGCAACCCTGACAAGATGGAGTGGCTGTGGGTTTTGCCTCCCAAGGACAATACCTTTGGGGCTACCTTTGAAGAGTGTTCCAATCAGTTTCCAGTCACAATTGAAAGTGTTGGTTATGACCTATAAAGCCCTTCATGGCATCGGACCAAAATATCTCTGGGACCGCCTTCTGCCGCACAAATCCCAGCGACCAGTTAGATCCCACAGAGCTGGCCTTCTCTGGGTACCGTCGACAAAACAATGTCATCTGGCGGGACCCAGGGGAAGAGCCTTCTCTGTGGCAGCCCCGACCCTCTGGAATCAACTCCTCCTGAGATTAGGATTGCCCCCATCCTACTTGCCTTTCGCAAACTCCTTGAAACCCATCTCTGTCGCCCGGCATGGGGAAATTGATTCCCCTGGGCCGTTTCCGCTTTACGCAGGGTTTGTATGAGATGTATGATTATTTTTTATATTAAGGGTTTTAAATTGTTTTAAACATTGGATTTCTACTGTTTTGTTGTTGTGAGCTGCTCCGAGTCTCCAGAAAGGGGCGGTATACAAATCTAATAAGTAGTAGTAGTAGTCATAGTTCCCTCTAAGCTGAGCAGTGAGCAATCGCTCACTTAAAAATCATCATCAACTCAGAGTTTTTCAAACCTGCCCAAAAGCCGAGAGGGAAAGAGTGAGAGGGAAGGAGAGAGAGAGGAAGAGAGAGAAACAGATAGAAAAAAGAGAGGAAGGAAAAGAGAAAGAAAAAGAATGGGAGTAAGGAAGAGAGAAAGAAAATCAAAATCTAGTTTGAAACTAGCTCAACTATTTAAGTGGCATTTTGATATTGATAGAGTTGCCCTATTATGAGCTCACTGTTATAGACACACAGTACAGTATTTTATTTTGAAATTCTCTGAGGCAAAACAGGATGGGTTTTTTGTTTATTTGTTTGTTTGTTTGTTTGTTTGTTTGTTTGTTTGTTTGTTTATTTGTTTATTTGTTTATTTGTTTATTTGTTTATTTGTTTATTTGTTTATTTGTTTATTTGTTTATTTGTTTATTTGTTTATTTGTTTATTTGTTTATTTGTTTATTTGTTTAATATTTCTGTGCCGCCCAGTCCCGAAGGGACTGCCGCTCAGACACTATACTTTTCCGCCCACCCCAAAAAAAATTAGAGGGAACACTGGTAGTAGTAGTAATAGTAGTAGTAGTAATAATAATAATAATAATAATAATAATAACCTCCTTATCCCAGGATAAACTGAGGAATCTGGCTCATCACCCTCAGAATCAGACATTTCCTGAGGCAGACAAGGATCACTCACAACATTTGTACTATCACTTTTTTTCTCTTTTTTTCTCTCTTTTTTCTCTCTAATTCTGTCTCTTCCCTTAGTAGTGCTTCTTTATTTTCATTTTCATTCAAGTATGTGCATATTGTATTTATTTACAACCATCTCTGGCCCAACCACCATTCTATTTGGCTTTTGCTAACCTTCTGCTAACCTTTCCATTGTTCTCATATAACTATTCTATCCTATTTATCCTCTTGTCCTTCAGATCACCTATTACCTTGTTTAGGTTTGTTTCATTATCTCTATTTATGACATGCAATGTTGACAATTATGATTTATTTAATCCTAATTTGCCCTGCCACTTTTTCCAAATTTCTAAAGTCCCTTTCAAAAGGGCCTATTAATTTATCTAAATCACTTTTATTCCACCTTGTAAATATTAGCTCTCTAATCTTTATCCCATTAATCTTTTTCCAACCTAACCCATTTATTTTCAAATACTTGCAGCTCTAAGTCTTTCAATTTGGAATGCATCTGTATAAAATTCTAAGCAAGGGCTACGCATCTTCCATCTTTTTCATTGGCTATTAGCCAATTTTATTCTTATTTTTGGCCTTTTATCTTCTTCTATACAATATTTTAACTTTCTGTCCCATTCCTTTAATTTTGCCCCAAGTAAAACAACTGGTAATACCTGAAACAGATACATCATATTTGGAATTATTATCATTTTGAAATGCCCTTACCTTTTCCATTCTTCTTAATCCTGTCTCTTTCCAGCTCTTCATCTGTTTTACCATTTTCCTCCATATCTGTCTGTAATTAACCTCCATTATTTTCTCTGTATTCCTTAATAACCATATTCCCAAATACAGTGGTACCTCTTCTTACAAACTTAATTCGTTCCATGACCAGGTTCCTAAGTAGAAAAGTTTGTAAGATGAAACAATGTTTCCCATAGGAATCAATGTAAAAGCGAATAATGCGTGAAAACCAATTGGGAAAATCCAAAACTGAAAGCGTTGACTGGAGGAAGCAGCTGCCGAGAGGTTACTTTGGAAGCAAGATCGGCACAGAAAATAGCAGGAAGCCAGAGGCATATTGAAGAGACTTAAGGCACAGAACGTAGCAGGAATCCAGGGGCATATTGATGAAGAGAATTCAGGCACAGAACATAGCAGGAATCCAGGGGCATATTGAAGAGAATTCAGGCACAGAACGTAGCAGGAATCCAGAGGCATATTGAAGAGACTTCAGGCACAGAACATAGCAGGAATCCAGGGGCATATTGAAGAGACTTTGGGCACAGAACGTAGCAGGAATCCAGGGGCAAATTGAAGAAACTTCGGGCACAGAAGTTAGCAGGAATCCAGGGGCATATTGAAAAGACTTCAGGCACAGAACGTAGCAGGAATCCAGGGCAAATTGAAGAGACTTCGGGCACAGAACATAGCAGGAATCCAGGGGCATATTGAAGAGACTTCGGGCACAGAACGTAGCAGGAATCCAGGGGCAAATTGAAGAAACTTCGGGCACAGAAGTTAGCAGGAATCCAGGGGCATATTGAAAAGACTTCAGGCACAGAACGTAGCAGGAATCCAGGGGCAAATTGAAGAGACTTCGGGCACAGAATTTAGCAGGAATCCAGGGGCAAATTGAAGAGACCTTAGGCACAGAAGGCAGCAGGAATCCAGGGGCATATTGAAGAGACTTCAGGCACAGAAAGTAGCAGGAATCCAGAGGCATATTGAAAAGACTTCAGGCACAGAACGTAGCAGGAATCCAGGGGCAAATTGAAGAGACTTCGGACACAGAACTTAGCAGGAATCCAGGGGCAAATTGAAGAGACCTTAGGCACAGAAGGCAGCAGGAATCCAGGGGCAAATTGAAGAGACTTCGGGCACAGAACTTAGCAGGAATCCAGGGGCAAATTGAAGAGACCTTGGGCACTGAAGGCAGCAGGAATCCAGGGGCATATTGAAGAGACATCAATATGCCCCTGGATTCCTTCTAATTACTGTGCCTGAAGAGAATTGAGGCACAGAAGGTAGCAGGAATCCAGGGGCACATTGAAGAGACTTCAGGCACAGAAAGTAGCAGGAATCCAGGGGCATATTGAAGAGACTTCAGGCACTGAACGTAGAAGGAATCCAGGGGCATATTGAAGAGACTTCGGTTACAGAACGTAGCAGGAATCCAGGGGCAAATTGAAGAGACTTCGGGCACAGAACTTAGCAGGAATCCAGGGGCATATTGAAAAGACTTCAGGCACAGAACGTAGCAGGAATCGAGGGGCAAATTGAAGAGACTTCGGGCACAGAACTTAGCAGGAATCCAGGGGCAAATTGAAGAGACCTTAGGTACAGAAGGCAGCAGGAATCCAGGGGCATATTGAAGAGACTTCAGGCACAGTAAGTAGAAGGAATCCAGGGGCATATTGAAGAGAATTGAGGCACAGAAGGTAGCAGGAATCCAGGCACAGAAATTAGCAGGAATCCAGGGGCATATTGAAGAGACCTTAGGCACAGAACTTAGCAGGAATCCAGGGGCAAATTGAAGAGTCTTCAGGCGCAGAACTTAGCAGGAAGCCAGGGGCATATTGAAGAGACTTCAGGCACAGAACATAGAAGGAAGCCAGGGGCACATTGAAGAGACTTCAGGCACAGAACATAGTAGGAATCCCGGGGCATATTGAAGAGACTTCAGGCACGGAACGTAGCAGGAATCCAGGGGGCTATTGAAAAGATCGGATTCCTGGTACATTCTGTGTCCGAAGTCTCTTCAATAGGTCCCTGGATTCCTGCTACGTTCTGTGCCCAAAGTCTATTCAATATGCCCCTCAATTCCTTCTGTGCCCCAACTCTTGTTTTGTTCCCTTGCGATCATCAGAGCCTGAAAACTTAAAAGTACTTGTTTTGGCTGCTGCTTGCAGCAGCAGCAGCCAGGAGAGAAGCGAGGGTTCGTAAGACAAAAATGGTTCGTGAGATGAGACAAAAAATCCTGAACGCCCAGTTTGTATCTCAAAAAGTTTGTATGAAGAGGCGTTCATAAGACAGTATATTTTAAACCTTCTTCCATAATAAATGCCCTTTAAAATAAAAGAAAAAACATTAAAAAAAGGGAGCAAAATTTTCTAATTACTTCCAATGGTATTTAAATTAAATCCAATCCTTACTAAAAGATAGTTAGATGGGAGGGGGGTGATAGATGGAATGGGGTGGGCAGGTGGGCTCATAATATGTATGAAATGAATGAATATCATATGAATGAAATTTCTGGCACACCTGACACTGGAGAGGCAGGAGGGGAGGAGACGCTTATCTCTGGGATGGCAGAGGGTCAAAATATCCCGGTCTTGCTGGGGAGAGGCAGGTATGGTAGAAGCCATGGAGCTAGCTGTTCCAGGGGAAGGAGGGATCGCTGCTTAGTAGCGATCCCTTCTTCTGGGTCCATGAGCTCAACTCAAGGCACTGGTGATGAGTGTAATTCTGGCCCTGAGCTCAGGCTGCTGCTACTCAATGCCAGGTCGGTGGTAAATAAAACTCTCCTCATCCGGGATTTGATCCTGGATGAGGAGGTCGACGTGGCTTGTGTGACCGAAACCTGGCTAGGCCCGGAGGAAGGAGTTCCTCTCTCTGAAATTTGCCCAGCCGGGTTTCAGATATGGCATCAGCCTCGACCCCAGGGAAGGGAGGGAGGAGTGGCTACTATAGCAAGGGAGAGCCTTTGCCTGCGTAGACTCGTTGCTCCAGAGATTGCGGGTTGCAAGTCCCTCCTGGTGAAATTGGACTTAGGGGTTCAGGTGGGCTTGTTACTCACGTACCTGCCTCCCAGCTGCATGTTAAAAGCCCTGCTTGTGCTGCTCGAGGAGATAGCCGGGCTGGTGGTGGGGTTCCCCAGACTTATTGTCTTGGGGGGCCTTAACCTGCGGTCGCTCGGTGAAACCTCTGGGCTAGCACAGGAGTTCATGGCCACCATGACAGCCATGGACCTGACTCAAGTAGCACAGGGTCCAACTCATGAAGGGGCGCACGCACCCAAAATGGTATTCCTCTCTGAGCAATTGAGTAATGATCTGAGACTAAGGGGCTTAGAAGTGCTGCCTTTGTCATGGTCAGATCATTTTCTTCTACGGCTTAACTTCCTGGCTCCAATCCTTCCCCGCAGGGAGGCGGAACCGATTAGGAGGTTCTGCCCAGACGCCTGATGGATCCAGAGGGCTTTCAGAGGGAGCTTTGGGTTATTCCAGATACACTCGTCCACAGTTCGGCAGAGTCTCTTGCTGAGGCCTGGAACAAGGCTCCAGCGGAGGCTCTTGACTGGATTGCGCTGTTGCGACCTCTCCGCGGCACTAGACCCCGTAGAGCTCCATGGTTTAACGAGGAGCTCTGGGAGTTGAAACGCCAGAAGAGACATCTAGAGAAGCGATGGAGGAAGAGTAAGTCTGAATCCGATTTTTTTTAATAAGTTTTTTAATTAAATTTTTCCACAACAAACAAACAAACAAAAAAAAAGAAAAGAAAGAAAAGAAAAAAAGCTTAAAGAAAAGTGTGCCCAACACCGATAATCCCTCCACCATTAGGGGGTTCAGTTATTTACAGTAAATTTCAATTTCTTCCTTGGCTTCAGTTCACATTTCTTTACATACAAAGAGTGATTGAAGTTTATTTTTCACATTGTCGTCATATATTCTACGTAAAATATAATCTTTCACCTTATTCCATCGTGCCATCAGCTTCTCCAATTTATTTTCATCACAGTTAATTAATCTTGATTCCGTAATTTCGAAGTGAATGTGGTCCACCATGTACCAGTACCAATTTTGGATTGTCCATTTATTGCTGTCCTTCCACCCTAATACCACTACTGCTTGTGCACTTTCCAAGGCTGCTATTTTGATTTCTCTAAATTCTCGTAATTCCCCATGTCTGTAGAGAGCGGTTCTTCATGCTCTTCGACAAGCTCATTGATGTCACCCTCGTCTACCTGCAGACCCATACACTTACCGAGTGACACAATCTCCTCCAATGGGGTGTCAGTCTCGGTGATGTCCTCGGTCTCAACCTCGGGCTCAGCAGAGTCCCTTGGTGCAACAGCAGCAGGCCACAACTTCTTCCACGCCGAGTTCAAGTTTCGCCTTGACACTTCTTGCCAGGCAAGGTCAATGATGTTAAGGCAAGAAACGATGTTGAAATGATCCTTCCAAAACTCACGCAGTGTCAAGTTGGTGTTCTCTGTTACATCGAAACATCGGCGGAACAGATGCTTCGTGTACAGCTTCTTGAAGTTGGCTATGACCTGCTGATCCATTGGTTGCAGGATTGAAGTCGTGTTGGGTGGGAGAAAGACAACCTTCACAAATTGAAATTCTTCAAGGATGTCGTCTTGAAGAGCAGGTGGGTGGCCTGGAGCATTGTCGAGCAGCAGTAAGGCTTGTAGGGGGAGTTCATTAGCCAAAAGATATTCCTTCACCGTAGGACCAAAAGCAAGATTTACCCAGTCCACAAAGAACTGCCTCGTTACCCATGCCCTTGCATTGGAGCGCCACAGGACATGGAGTCTTTTCTTCAGGATTTTGTGCGTCTTGAACGCGCAAGGATTCTCCGAATGGTACACGAGAAGTGGCTTCACTTTGCAGTCACCCGACGCGTTTGCACACAGTGCAAGGGTTAGACGGTCCTTCATGGGCTTATGTCCTGGCAGGCTCTTTTCCTCAGCAGTAATGAAAGTCCTACGGGGCATTTTCTTCCAAAACAGCCCAGTCTCATCACAGTTAAAGATCTGTTGAGAGACATAGCCTTCTTGTTCAACCAGGCTAGCAAAATGCACAACAAACTCCTCCGCTGCCTTGATGTCTGCACTCGCTGCCTCCCCATGCCGAACCACTGAGTGAATGCCACTTCTTTTTCTGAACCTGTCAAACCACCCATGGCTTGCCTTGAACTCATCTGGATCTCCCGACGAGGATGGTTCATTGCTCTTCAGATCGAAGAATATCGCACAAGCCTTCTCGCTGATGACCGCCTCTGTTATTGTATCTCCGGCCAGCTCCTTTTCTTTTATCCAAATTAACAATAACCTCTCCATCTCTTCATGAACAGACGTCCTGAGTTGGGAAATTATTGTCGCACCTTTTGCTGGTTTAACACCTTTAAGGATGTCCTTCTGCTTCAGGATTGTACAAATGGTGGATGTGCTGCGTTGGAACTTCCTCGCAAGGTCAACAACACGAGTCCCTTTTTCGTGCAAATTGATGATCTCCTGCTTCGCTTCTATGGGTATCATCACCTTCTTCTTCTTCTCAGCGGCCTTTTTTGGAGCCATGCTCGCTCTAAACACCGACACCACAGAGACCTCTTTTTTACCACCGAGAAAACCGGAAGCCAACTTGCCTGCAAGCAGAAAACTTAAAATCTGCCAAGTAAGAAAGTTTAGAGGAAGGGAAGGTAAAGTGAGAAAGGAAAAGAGCAAGAAAGAAAGCAAGAAAGAGAAAGAAAGAAAGAAAGAAAGGCTCACTGAACATCTCTCACTCTCTCTCTCTCTCTTTCTTTCTTTCTCTTCCTTTAAAGAAAGAAAAAAAGAAAGAAAGGCTCAATGGACATCTCTCACTCTCTCTCTCTCTCTTTCTTTCTCTTCCTTTAAAGAAAGAAAGAAAGAAAGAAAGAAAGAAAGAAAGAAAGAAAGAAAGAAAGGCTCAATGGACATCTCTCACTCTCTCTCTCTTTCTTTCTTTCTCTTCCTTTAAAGAAAGAAAGAAAGAAAGAAAGGCTCAATGGACATCTCTCACTCTCTCTCTCTCTTTCTCTTCCTTTAAAGAAAGAAAGAAAGAAAGAAAGAAAGGCTCAATGGACATCTCTCACTCTCTCTCTCTTTCTTTCTTTCTCTTCCTTTAAAGAAAGAAAGAAAGAAAGAAAGAAAGGGGGAAGGGACAGGAACAGAGGAAGGAAGCAAGGAAACTTATGAAAGGGGAGAGTAAGAGAGGAAGGACTGAAGGAAGGGAGGGAGGGAAGAAGGTAGGAAGGAGAAAGAAAAGAAGAAATAGAGGAAGGGAAGGTAAAAGAGAGAAAGAAAAAGAGAAAGAAAGAAAGAAAATGAAAGAGAAATAAAAATAGAGAGGGGGAATGAAAGAAATGGAAGGAGGGAAGGAAGGAGAAAAAGCAAAAGAAAGAAAGAAAGAAAGAAAGAGAAAGAAAAAAGAATGAAAGAGCAAGAGAGCAAAAGAAAGAAAGAGAGAAAGAAAGAAAGAAAGAAAGGCAACTCCCTCTCTCTTTCTATCCCTCTTTCTTTCTCCCTCTTCCTTTCTATCTATCCTCTTCCTTTATCTCCTCTCTCTCTCTCCCTCTCTCTCTCTCCCCCCTCTCTCCCTCCTCTTTCCATCTCTCCCTCTCTTGCTATCTCTCCCCCCTCTCCCTCTCTCTTTCTCTCTCTCCCCCCTCTCTCCCTCTCTCTTTCTCTCACTCCCTCTCTTGCTATCTCTTTCCCTCTCACACACGGTAGGCGGCGCGCAGCGGGAGGGTGATGGCGGCGGCAGCGACAGCCGCAGCGAGTGATAGGCACTCTCTTTCTCTGAGTCGCAGTCAGCTGTGAGGCGGCCGCCTCACAGCTGACGACCTTGCCGTCGCCGAGAGAAAGAGAGAGGGAGAGGTGCCTATCACTTGCGCGGCTCTCTCTCCATTCTTCTCTTTCTCGGGCTCCGAATGCGGCGGCGGCGGGAAGAGGAAACGAGGCAGTCCCGGATCGCTTGCTTCACCGGCCAGCAAGCCAGCTGCCTGGGAAAGCGCTGCTAGGCGGCCCAAGGAACCTTCCCGGGGTCTTCCCCACCGCCCACGCACACCAGCAAGAGGGGGAAGACCAAGGGAAGGTTCCTTGGGCCGCCTAGCAGCTGATCTGCTCAGCAGCGCAGCAGCAACGAGCAGACGAAAGGGGAAACCCCGATTCGGCTCCTCCCTGCGCTGCCGAGCAGATCAGCTGCTAGGCGGCCCAAGGAACCTTCCCGGGGTCTTCCCCACTGCCCACGCACGCCAGCAAGAGGGGGAAGACCAAGGGAAGGTTCCTTGGGCCGCCTAGCAGCCCCTCCCTCCCTCCTCCGCCGCTTCTTCCACTGCTCGCTCGCCCCGCAGCCGCCTCTGCTCACCATGGGGAGTCCCGGGCGCCGCCTGCTGCTTCTCCCGGCGCTGCTGCTGCTGCTGGTGCTCCAGGTTTGGGGGGTGCTAGGAAGCCCCCCATGCCGGCGGAGACCTTTTAAACCACCCGTGCCGCTCCCCAGCTGAGCCCTGAAGCCAAGCGCCAAAGGCGAACTTCTGCGCTTGGCTTCAGGGCTCAGCTGGGAAGCGGCACGGGTGGTTTAAAGGGTCTCCGCCGGCATGGGGGGCTTCCTAGCCCCCCCCGAACCCCCAACCCGGCCGCCCCTAAGCCCCCGCAAAGCAAAGCAAAGCAAGCCGAGCAGAGAAAAAAATCGGGAAAAATTCCGACCGCATGGCCGATTGCGCAACCTCCCGACCTCGCTTTCCCGACGCCGTTCGCCCCCCCACCCACCCCCAAGCAGAAGCCAAGGACCCCCCACCCCCAAACAGAAGCCCCCGCAAAGCAAAGCAAAGCAAGCCGAGCGGAGAAAAAATCGGGAAAAATTCCGACCGCATGGCCGATTGCGCAACCTCCCGACCTCGCTTTCCCGACGCCGTTCGCCCCCCCCACCCACCCCCAAACAGAAGCCAAGGACCCCCCACCCCCAAACAGAAGCCAAGGACCCCCCACCCCCAAACAGAAGCCCCCGCAAAGCAAAGCAAGCCGAGCGGAGAAAAAATCGGGAAAAATTCCGACCACATGGCCGATTGCGCAACCTCCCGACCTCGCTTTCCCGACGCCGTTCGCCCCCCCACCCACCCCCAAGCAGAAGCCAAGGACCCCCCACCCCCAAACAGAAGCCAAGGACCCCCCACCCCCAAACAGAAGCCAAGCGAATGCTTACCAAGTTGGAGTACTGTACTGTACTGTACTTCGAGCAGAGACGAGCCGGGCGCTTCCTTGCCTTCCTTCCTTCGCCGAAAGAGTGAGGGAGGCGTGGCTCGTATCCCGGATATGAGCTCGGGAGGCGAACGGAAATGACGCTCCCTCCCAAGCTCTTATCTCGAGTAGCTCGTAAGTAGAGCTGCTCGTAAGTCGGGGTTCCACTGTATTGTTAATTTCATTCTGTACTTCCTTCCAAAATTTTTGAACTTCAGCACATTCCCAGAGCATATGCATAAAAACTCCTTTTATTTGGCAACCGTGCCAGCAATTTCCTTTTCCTTTCCTCTGGAAGTGTGCTAGTTTTACTGGCGTGAAGTACCATTTGTGTAAAATTTTCCTTCTCATTTCTCTAATTCTTGTGTTCTTTATCTTATATATATTTTCTACTACGTCTTCCATCTCGTTTTCATTAATCTGTAATTCATTTTGCCAGTATCTTGTTAGGCCTTTAATCACTTCCTCTTCCACTTGTAATAACATACTATAAATCTTATTAGCCTGTCCTTTTGAATCATTACTCTTTTTTTTCAGTATTTTCTCTAGACAGTTTTCTTCTCTTAAAAATGCTTCTTTAATCTCTGTTTTATTCAAATATTTGCATATTGCATTAATCTGCAACCATTTTTGTTGGCCCAACCACCATTCGAGGCGAGTTCTGTTAACTCTTCCATCTGTTTCATATAATTGTTCTATTCTCATTATGCCTTTATCGTTTAATTCCTTTATAACTCTATCTAGGTTAATGTCATTATTTATGTTCAAAACATGCAAGGTTGATAATTTTGAGTTCCTATTTGCTAATTTCTCTTGCCATTTTGACCAAATATCTACAGCTGCTTTCAAAGGATCGGCTAATCTATTGATTTCTATTTTAATCCATTTTTTAAATAAGATCTCTTTGGGGGGTTTTTTGGTTTTTTTTAAAATAAATTTTTATTGATTTTTATAAAATAGTTACATAAAACAAACATATAACAGTGCACAGTGCGTGTGCCCATCACCTAACAAACAAGACACCCCCCTTCACCACCACCACCCATACAAGAGGATTCAAAGGTTTTGATTGGTTTATCTATAATTCCTTGGCTCTATCTTGCATGAATATTACTAAAAGAGTGATTGCAGTTTATTTTTCACATTTACATCACAGATTCTACTCAACATATAATCTTTCACCTTATTCCATCGTACCATCAGCTTCTCCAATTTGTTCTCGTCAAAATTATTTAATCTTATTTCCATAATTTCAAAGTGTATGTGGTCCACCATGTATCAGTACCAATTTTGCAGTGTCCATTTTGTGGAATCTTTCCAACCCAATACCACCACCGCTTGAGCACTTTCCAATGATGTAGATTTTATTTCCTTGAATTCTCCTAGTTTTCTTTGTTTAATTTAAATCGCTATTTCTTTTGTAATTGTCCAGTTAATATTTAACATTTTGTTAATTTCATTCTGTACTTCATTCCAGAATGTCTGAATTTCTGCACACTCCCAGAACATATGCATAAAGATTCCCTTTTTTTGACAACCATGCCAACAATTACCCTTCTCTTTCCCCTGGAAGTGTTCAAGTTGTGCTGGTGTATAGTACCATTTATGTAAAATTTTCCTTCTCATCTCTTTAACTCTCGTATTTTTGATCTTATATATATTTTCTATTATTTCTTTCATTTCACTTTCATCTATTTGTAAATCATTTTGCCAGCATCTTGTCAAACTTTTTGTTACTTCCTCTTCCACCTGCAGTAACATTCTATATATATTACTGGCTTGTGCTTTACTCTCATTAATCTTTTCTCTTATTATTTTTTCTAAACAATTTTCTTTTCATAAAAGAGCTTCTTTATTCTCACTTTTATTTAAATATGTGCTTATTGCATTAATCTGCAGCCATTTCTGTTGACCAATCCACCATTCCAATCGAGTTCTGCTAACTCTTTCATCCTTCTCATATAATTGTTCAATTCTCGTTATCCCTTTGCTATTTAATACTTTAATAATTCTGCTTAAGTTAACATCATCCCCTGTATTCAATACGTATAACGTTGATAGCTTGGAATTCCTAGTTCCACATTTTCTCTGCCATTTAGACCATATTTCTAAGCATGTTTTGAGAGGGTCGATTAAATTACTAATTTCTGTTCTACTCCAATTTTTAAATAATAACTCTTTATTATTTATATTATTGATTTCTTTTTCTAAATTTACCCATTTCTTTTCTCCCCATAACTGTAATTCCATTAATCTTTCTATTTGAAATGCTTCTCTATATAGTACTAAGCACGGGCTCCCCCACCCCCCTCTTTCTCTTGTGCAAACTGCCAATGTTTTCTTACTCTAGGCTTTTTGTTTCCTTCAATCCAAAAGTTTAATTTACTATCCCATTCTCTCAGTTTTGCCCCAGGGAAGATACCCGGTAGAACCTGAAATAAATACATCATTTTTGGTATTGTCATCATTTTAAGGGCCCTAATCTTGGCAATTCTTCCCAACTTTTTCCCCTTCCAATTTTTTATCTGCTTCTGAATTTTTTTCCATATTAAATTATAGTTGGCCGTCACAATTTTTATCGGATTCTTAAACAACCAAATTCCTAGATATTTCATTTTTTTACAACCTAATTTCAATCCTGATATTTTTTGTATCTCAATTTGCTCTTTGGGGCCAGTGTTTAAACAAATTATCTCAGATTTCTCTATATTAACCATAAGTCCCGATTGGTCTTTAAATTCCTGGAGCAATATCATTATTCTTTTCATCATTTCGATTGGGGTTTCAGACATCACTATAGCATCATCTGCAAACAAATTTAATTTCAATTCGAATTTTCCTATTTGGTAACCTCTCCGTTCCTTATCATTTCTAATTTTATTTGCTAAAGTCTCAATTGCCAGTGCAAATAACATTGGGGATAATGGACAACCCTGCTTAGTTCCATTCTGAATTGTAATCGTTTCTGTTCTGTTACCATTTACTCTGATATGAGCTATATTATCCTTATAAATTGTTTCTATAGTTCTACAGAATGAATCTCCCATATTTAAATCTTTACATAGTTGAAATAGGTAATCATGATTAACTTTATCAAAGGCTTTGTACACGTCTAACTTTAATACACTTAGTTTTCTTTTGGTATTGGTAGCATGGTGTATAACATTGACTACGTTTCTAATTGGTTCATAAATCTTTCTTCCTTTAACAAATCCATATTGGTCTTCTCCAATTACTTTTGGTAAAATATTCTCCACCCTGTTTGCCAATATTTTCATAAATATTTTATAGTCCTGATTTAATAAGCTGATAGGGCGATAAGAACTTGGATCCATTAAATCACGATCCGGCTTTGGGATAGTTATAATTTCTGAGATTTTCCACGTCTGTGGAGTTTCAGAAGTCTTAATTACATTGTTAAACAATTTTTCCATATGCAGTAATAATTCATTCATATAAGTCTTATAATATTCAGCAGTAAAACCATCTGGACCTGGGGAAAAATTGTTTGCAATGTAATATGTTCTTTTTTATATAAATTCCCATTTAGCATTTGTCTATCTTCTTCCGTTAATTTCTCATTAACCTCTATGGTTTGCAATGTAATATGTTCTTTTTTATATAAATTCCCATAAAAGTCACTCATTATTTTTTCCATTTCTGCATTACTACGTTTAATTACACCTTCCTTATCCTTTAAAGCAGAGATGTGGGATTTCTCTTTTCTTTTTTTCAAATAATGTACCATTTGTTTCATTGATTTGTTCCCCCATCCCCTAATTCTCTGTTTTATAATCATCTTCATTTTATTCCATCTTTCTTCATCAAGTGATTGTAATTTCTTTTTCTTAAATAATAATAGTGTATTCCAAGCTCTATTTCTTGTAATTTTTTAAAGTTTCTTGGATTAAATCTATTTCTTTTAATAGGTTTCCTCTTTCAACTTCCCAGGATTTCCTAATAAAAGCTTCAGTACTAATACAATTACCCCTCATGACAGCCTTATGTGTATCCCAAACTATTGTTTGCTTAATTTCGCCTGTTGCGTTAATACAAAAAAATCCACTCAGTTCCTTTTGTAATTTAATTCTATTTACCTCATTAGCTGAAACCACAGGGTTATACAGTGAACCCTCGAGTTTCGCGTCCTCGAGCATCGCGAAAGGGCTATTTCGCGAGTTTTCAACCCGGAAGTAAACTCCACCATCTGCGCATGCGTGCCTTTTTTTCTATGGCCACGCATGCGTAGATGGTGGAGTTCCCCAGCTGGGAAGCTGGGCGGCTTCCCTGGGTCTTCCCCCTCTTGCCCCGGTAAGACCCCAGCGGCAGCGCGAGCAACGGCGTGGGCGGGCGGGCGGCACGCGCGGGGACACCCCAGCTCCGCTCCCCAGCTGGGAAGCGGCCCCAGCAACAACGTGGGCGGGCGGGCGGTGCGCGCGCACTTGGGGAAACCCCAGCTCCGCTCCCCAGCTGGGAAGCGGCCCCAGCAACGCGCGTGCGCTTGGGGAAACCCCAGCTCCGCTCCCCAGCTGGGAAGCGGCCCCAGCAACGCGCCCGCGCTTGGGGAAACCCCAGCTCCGCTCCCCAGCTGGGAAGCGGCCCCAGCAACAGCGTGGGCGGGCGGGCGGTGCGCGCGCGCTTGGGGACACCCCAGCTCCGCTCCCCAGCTGGGAAGCGGCCCCAGCAACGCGCGCGCGCTTGGGGAAACCCCAGCTCCGCTCCCCAGCTGGGAAGCGGCCCCAGCAACAGCGTGGGCGGGCGGGCGGTGCGCGCGCGCTTGGGGACACCCCAGCTCCGCTCCCCAGCTGGGAAGCGGCCCCAGCAACAGCGTGGGTGGGCGGGCGGCACAGGCGCGAGCAACAGGGTGGGCGGGCGAAGGGCGGGCGGCGGTGGAAGTAAAAACACCATCTGCGCATGCGCAGATGGTGTTTTTACTTCCGCACCGCTACTTCGCGAAAAATCAATCATCGCTTGGGGTCCTGGAACGGAACCCTCGCGATGATCGAGGGACCACTGTATCTCCAAATCCTTTGTTGCCTGCCAGCCTCTAACTGAATCACTGCTAATAATGGAGCATGGTCTGATAACCAAATGCTTTTCACTTCCATTTTCTTAAGCTGTGCCTCTGCTGTTTTATTAATTAACATATAATCAATGCAACTAAATTTATTAAGTCTTGCTGAATAAAATGTGTCCCTGTTTACTATATTTTCATGTAAATCCGTCATATTAATTTTATTTAAATGTATTTTTTTCTTTTCACCCCTCCCTGCTGTTAATTCCAAGTTGAAATCGCCTGCTAAAATCACTGTGACTTCTGCAAAATTATCTAGTTTATGCTTTACATTCATTATGAATTGTTTTGCATTTACATTGGGGGCATAAATTACTGCTAAGGTTACTAGCTTATTATTTATTTTCCCCTTAATAAATAGCATTCTACCGTCTTTGTCTCTTTTAATATTAGTTAATTGAAATAACAATCTTCGGTTAATCAAGATGGCGACTCCTCTGGATTTTGCTGTCCCTCTCGACTCATAAACCTGTTGCCACTCGCCATTTGTAACTAATTTATCTGTTTTTTCCCTTCCTTTATGAGTTTCTGATAAAAATAAGATATCAGCTTTACTATCCCTAGCTAGCTTCATGATTCTATAACATTTTTTCTGTGATGAAAGACCATTTACATTCAACGACAATAACACTGTCTCACCCATTTACATAATTTTAAATACATTTCCCCCTCCTGCAAAACAGAGCCTGCTGGAAAAATGCTTATTAATTACCATGAATCCCCACCCTAGTGCCTCTTCCCTAGCACACACACACCCAAGGGGAGGCAACGAAAAAACCTTTCGTTATCCAAGAGGCACTCCTGGATTTGCGTTCCACTAGAAAGCTCCCCCGTCTTTCCCCATTTAATACCATATAAAAAGATTCCCCCCTCCTTCCCTCTTTTTCCCTTATTGGTTAGCAAGAAAAAAAGAAAAATACACAAAGAAGAGGTTAATTAGTTGAAAACCATAATACCATATTAGCAAATCAGCTCAGTTCAGTTCATTATTTCTTCTTCTGGCGTGTAACTCTTGGCTCTTCTCTTTTCTCTTTCTCCTGAAGAAATTCCAGTTCCTTTTGCAGAGCTGCAATTTTTTCCTCCTTATTTTGTTCTGCTGCACGAATCGGTTGAAGCATAAACAAATCATCCTCCCTTCTTCCATGTCTCGCATCCCCGTCTCCTACTTCTGGCTGGCTCTTCGATGTCGATGCCTGGGAAATTTCCTTCAAATCAATCCCCAGCTGTTGAAGCAGTGTCTTCCCTTCCTTCAGAGATCTCACCTGGAAAACTTTGGAGTCTTTGAAAACAATTACTGTAGCAGGATAACGCCATGAGAACCGGATTCCGTTTTCGTAAAGTTGGGAGGTGACTTCACTCATCTGATTTCTCATCTTGAGGGTTTCTGCAGACAAATCTTTTAAGATGCGTATTGGAATGGCTTTATAACGTAAGTTTGAAATCTGCTTTAGCTCTTTGAATATTTCTGCTGCCCTCCTTTCCGAGTTAAACCTTACAATAATATCTTTTTGCTCTCCTTGATTCCGAGATCCAAAAGCCCAGTGCGCTCTTTCAAATTCACCTGGGTCACATTTAACATTATTTTCACTGAACCATCGGTAAATTGCTTGAATAAGATGTTTACTCTCCGCAAAATCTTTTGAGAATCCCCTCAGGCGGAGATTAGCTCTTCTTTGTCTGTCCTCTAAGTTAATTATGCAAAGTTCCTGGCGACTCTTTCCCTCCTCCAGTTTCCCAATTCTTTGATCTCGTGTTTTCGACTGTTCTTTCAAGTCAGCCACCCCAGCTCCAACAGCCGCTATCTCCTTTTTCATATCTTGGAGTAACTGTCCCATATTGGCAAATGCCGTTAGCAGTGAATCCATCTTTCCTTCCAGCTCCGTAGTAGACGCCATCTTTTCCTTTGTTCTCACTTTTCCCCCTACTCACGTTTAGAACTGTGGGTTACTTCTTCTTTTAACTCTTTTTTATAAAGTTTTCAAAAACTCCGTTCAATCCGCTTCCTCTCAATCCGCTATTCACCAAGCTAGAGAGGGTTGTCGGGGGTTAACTTTCACTTTTCCTACTTCTCATGAGGGAGCTTTCTTTCGGTGCATCTATCTGGATCGACGCATGCGCAAATCCCCAGATCTCTTTGTTTTTGACGTTGTTAATCTCCTTTTCAAGTTTCACCAACTTCTTTTCTGTCAGTAATTGTAATTCCATTAATCTTTCTATTTGAAATGCCTCTCTATATAATTCCAAATTTGGGTACCCCCATCCTCCATCTTTTTCTCTGGCAATCAGCCATCGTTTCCTTGTTCTAGGTTTTTTATTTCCTTCAATCCAATAGTTCATTTTAGTGTCCCATTCCCTTAATTTTACTCCTGGGAAGGTGCCTGGTAAAACTTGGAATAAGTACATCATTTTTGGAATGATCATCATTTTAAGAGCTCTTACTTTGGCCATTTTTCTCAAACTTTTATCTTTCCACTTTTTAATTTGCTTTTGCATTTTTTTCCATATTAAGTTATAATTTGCCTCAGCAATTTTATTTGGGTTTTTAAATAACCAAATTCCTAAGTATTTCATTTTTTTATATCCTAATTTCAATCCTGAGTTTTTTCGTATCTCGATTTGCTCTTTGGGACCTATATTCAAACAGAATATTTCTGATTTCTCAATATTAATTGAGAGACCTGATTGGTCTTTGAATTCCTGAAGTACCACCATTAATTTTCGCATCATTTCAATGGGGGTTTCAGACAGTATTATGGCATCATCTGCAAAGAGATTTAATTTCAATTCGAGTTTCCCAATTCGGTAACCCTTCCAATCCCTATCATTTCTGATTTTATTTGCTAGAACCTCAATTGCCATTGCAAACAAAGTGGGGGAAAGTGGACACCCCTGCTTAGTTCCATTTTGGATATTAATTTTCTCTGTTCTATTTCCATTTACCCTAATATAGGCCATATTATCCTTATAAATTTCTTTTATAATTTGACAGAAGTTTTCTCCCATATTTAATTCCTTACAAAGTTGAAACAGGTAATTATGATTAACTTTGTCGAATGCTTTGTACACATCTAACTTCAGAACACATAATTTCTTTTTGGTGGTGGTAGCATGGTGTAACACATTAACAACATTCCTAATTGGTTCGTGAATCTTTCTTCCTTTAACAAATCCATATTGGTCTTCCCCAATTATTTTTGGTAAGATACTCTCTATCCTATTTGCTATAATTTTCATAAATATTTTATAGTCCTGGTTTAATAAGCTGATGGGGCGATAGGATCCCGGATCTAACAAATCACGATCTGGTTTTGGAATAGTGATAATCTCGGATGTCTTCCATGACTGTGGAATGTTGAAGGTTTGAAGTATGTTATTAAATAGTTTTCCCAAATGAGGTAATAATTGAGTCCCAAAAGTCTTATAATATTCCCCCGTAAGTCCGTCTGGGCCTGGAGCTTTGGCAGGTTTCAGTCCATTAACAACTCTAATAATTTCATCATTTGTTATTGTCCCGTTTAGCATTTGTTTATCTTCATCAGTTAGTTTCTCCTTAGTCTCTATCTTTTGCAAAATAATCTGATCTTTTTTATATAACTCTTCATAAAACCATGCCGCCTTGATTGCATCAGCGGAATCTCGCCCTGCCGCTCTGTTTAGGGTGACTCGTTCCCTTCTTAACCAGGGGGGAGTTGGGGAGCCCTTGTACAGTAGTGCTGAGGACTTTAACACATTTTTCGCTGATAAAATCACTCGGATCCAGGCGGACCTCGACTCCGATTGGATAGCAGAGTCGACTGACAGTGAGTCAGTCGAGGTGACTGGGGCCCGAACTTGTTCAACTGTCTGGGAGAAGTTTGATCTAGTGACACCTGATGAAGCGGACAAGGCCATTGGAGCTGTGAGTTCTGCCACCTGTTTACTGAATACGTGTCCCTCCTGGCTGGTTTCGGCCAGCAGGGAGGTGACATGGAGCTGGATCCAGGAGATTGTCAATGCTTCTTTGAGGAGGGGGTCCTTTCTGGCTTCCTACAAGGAGGCACTTGTGCACCCCCTCCTCAAGAAGCCTTCCCTGGACCCAGCCGTACTTAATAACTATCATCCAGTCTTCAACCTTCCCTTTATGGAGAAGGTTGTCGAGAAGGTGATGGCGCTCCAGCTCCAGCGGTCCTTGGAAGAAGCCGATTATCTAGATCCTCAAAAGTCGGGTTTCAGGGTCGGTTACAGCATGGAAATGCTGTGGTCGCGTTGATGGATGATCTCTGGTGGGCCCGGGACAGAGGCTTATCCTCTGTCCTGGTGCTCCTTGCCCTCTCAGCGGCTTTCGATACCATCGATCATGGTATCCTTCTGCGCCGGCTGGAGGGGTTGGGAGTGGGAGTCACTGTTCTTCAGTTGTTCTCCTCCTACCTCTCCATCGGTCACAGTCAGTGTTAGTGGGGGGTCAGAGGTCGACCCTGAGGTCTCTCTCTTGTGGGGTGCCTCAGGGGCTAGTCCTCTCCCCCCTGCTATTTAATATCTACATGAAACCGCTGGGTGAGATCATCCAAGGACATGGGGTGAGGTATCATCAGTACACTGATGATACCCAGCTTTACATCTCCACCCCATGTCTAGTCAACGAAGCAGTGGAAGTGATGTGCCAATGTCTGGAGGCTGTTGGGGCCTGGATGGGTGTTGGGGCCTGGATGGGTGTCAAAAGACTCAAACTCAACCCTGATAAATGGAGTGGCTGTGGGTTTTGCCTCCCAAGGACAATTCCTTTTTTCCTCCATCGCCCTGGGATCAGAGTGTCCGCAACATGGGTGTCCTCCTCGATCCACAGCTCACATTGGAGAAACATCTTTCAGCTGTGGCGAGGGGGGCGTTTGCCCAGGTTCACCTGGTTCACCAGTTGCGGCCCTATTTGGACCGGGAGTCACTGCTCACAGTCACTCATGCCATCATCACCTCGAGGTTCGACTACTGTAATGCTCTCTACATGGAGCTACCTTTGAAGAGTGTTTGGAAACTTCAGATCGTGCAGAATGCAGCTGCGAGAGTAATCATGGGCTTTCCCAAATATGCCCATGTTACTCCAACACTCCGCAGTCTGCATTGGTTGCCGATCAGTTTCTGGTCACAATTCAAAGTGTTGGTCGTCACCTATAAAGCCCTTCATGGCACCGGACCAGAGTATCTGCGAGACCGCCTTCTGCCGCACGAATCCCAGCGGCCGGTTAGGTCCCATAGAGTTGGTCTTCTCCGGGTCCCGTCGACTAAACAATGTCGTCTGGTGGGACCCAGGGGAAGAGCCTTCTCTGTGGCAGCTCCGACCCTCTGGAATCAGCTCCCTCCAGAGATTAGAACTGCCCCCACCCTCCTTGCCTTTCGTAAACTCCTTAAAACCCACCTCTGTCATCAAGCGTGGGGGAACTGAGGCATCTCCCCCTGCCTATGTAGTTTTTGTGCATGATATGACTGTATGTATGATTTTTATATATTGGGCTTCCTTGCTTTTTAGACTTTTTTAAATGTACTATTGTTATTTTATATTCTAATTATTAGATTTGTCATTATGTATTGTTTTTATCACTGTTGTGAGCCGCGCCGAGTCTATGGAGAGGGGCGGCATACAACTCTAATAAATAATAATAATAATAATAATATATATGAGGGGGGGGGGAAGAGAAACTCACCAAATAGTATATCCCAAATATCGCCAAATTAGTAAACCAAATTAATAAACCAAATTAAAAATAATTCCCTTTAATAGGTAAAGATAAAAAAATAAAAAGTAAAAGTAAATGAAAATTAGAAAATTAACAAGGAAAGAAAATTAGGGGAAAAATGAAAAAGAAAAAAACAAAAATGAACTGAATACTCCATATACTCCTCATGCCCTACTCTAGTTATAACACTTTCAATCGATAACACTTTCAATCCAGTAGAATCATCATACCCTATTTTAGGTGGAGGGAAAAGTCACTGTAAACCCAGTGGAATCATCTGCCCTATTCTCATTATAACACTTTCAATCCCATAGAATCATCATACCCTATTCTAGAAGAAAAGAAAAGTAACTGTAAACCCAGTGGAATCATCTGCCCTATTCTAGTTATTTATTTATTATTTGGATTTGTATGCCGCCCCTCTCCGAAAACTCGGGGCGGCTCACAACAAGTGAAAAGACAATCCAATACATAATCCAATTTAATTAAAATATTATAAATTTAAGAAAAACCCCTATACTAACATACACACACACAAGCATGCCATATATAAATTCAATGTGCCCAGGGGAAGATGTTTAGTTTCCCCATGCCTGACGGCAAAGGTGGGTTTTGAGGAGTTTATGGAAGGCAGGAAGAGTAGGGGCAGTTCTGATCTCCGGGGGGAGTTGGTTCCAGAGAGTCGGTGCCGCCACAGAGAAGGCTCTCCCCCTGGGGCCCGCCAACCGACATTGTTTAGTTGACGGGACCCGGAGGAGGCCCACTCTGTGGGACCTAATCGGTCGCTGGGATTCGTGCGACAGAAGGCGGTCTCGGAGATATTCTGGTCCAGTGCCATGAAGGGCTTTAAAGGTCATAACCAACACTTTGAATTGTGACCGGAAACTGATCGGCAGCCAATGCAGACTGCGGAGTGATGGTGAAACATGGGCATACCTGGGTAGGCCCATGACTGCTCTCGCAGCTGCATTCTGCACGATCTGAAGTTTCCAAACACTTTTCAAAGGTAGCCCCATGTAGAGAGCATTACAGTAGTCGAACCTCGAGGTGATGAGGGCATGAGTGACTGTGAGCAATGAGTCCTGGTCCAGATAGGGCCGCAACTGGTGCACCAGGCGGACCTGGGCAAACGCCCCCCTCGCCACAGCTGAAAGATGGTTCTCTAATGTGAGCTGTGGATCGAGGAGGACGCCCAAGTTGCGGACCCTCTCTGAGGGGGTCAGTAATTCCCCCCCCAGGGTAATGGACGGACAGATGGGATTGTCCTTGGGAGGCAAAACCCACAGCCACTCCGTCTTATCCGGGTTGAGCTTGAGTCTGTTGACACCCATCCAGGCCCCAACAGCCTCCAGGCACCGGCACATCACTTCCACCGCTTCGTTGACTGGGCATGGGGTGGAGATGTAAAGCTGGGTATCATCGGCATATTGATGATACCTCACCCCATGTCCTTGGATGATCTCACCCAGCGGTTTCATGTAGATGTTAAATAGCAAGGGGGAGAGGACCGACCCCTGAGGTACTCCAGAAGGGAGAGACCTCGGAGTCGACCTCTGACCCCCCACTAACACCGACTGCGACCGGCCAGAGAGGTAGGAGGAGAACCACTGAAGCACAGTGCCTCCCACCCCCAACCCCTCCAACCGGTGCAGAAGGATACCATGGTCGATGGTATCGAAAGCCGCTGAGAGATCGAGGAGCACCAGGACAGAGGATAAACCCCTGTCCCGGGCCCGCCAGAGATCATCCATCAACGCGACCAAAGCGGTTTCCGTGCTGTAACCGGGCCTGAAGCCCGACTGCTGGGGACCTAGATAATCGGCTTCTTCCAAGGACCGCTGGAGCTGGAGTGCCACCACCTTCTCGACAACCTTCCCCATGAAGGGAAGGTTGGAGACTGGACGATAGTTGTTGAGTACGGCTGGGTCCAGGGAAGGCCTCTTGAGGAGGGGGCGTACAAGCGCTTCTTTATAGAGTGATGGAAAAACTCCCCTCCCCAAGGAAGCGTTGGTAATCTCCTGGGCCCAGCTCCGTGTCACCTCCCTGCTGGCCGAGACCAACCAGGAGGGACACGGATCCAGTAAACAGGTGGCGGAACTCACAGCTCCATTGGCCTTGTCCACTTCATCAGGTGTCACCAGATCAAACTCTTCCCAGACAGGTGGACAAGTACGTGCCCCAGTCACCTCGACTGACTCATTGTCAGTCGACTCTGTTTTACAATTGGAATCGAGGTCGGCCCGGATCTGAGCGATTTTATCAGCGAAAAACGTGTTAAACTCCTCGGCACTACTCTGCAAGGGCTCCCCAACTCCCCCCTGGTTAAGAAGGGAGCGGGTCACCCTAAACAGAGCGGCCGGGCGGGATTCCGCTGATGCAATCAAGGCGGCATGGTACGCGCATCTTGCCGCCTTGAGCGCCACTTTGTAAGTCTTAATAAAAGCTCTTACAAGTGTTCGATCAGATTCAGACCTGCTCTTCCTCCATCGCTTCTCTAGACGTCTCTTTTGGCATTTCAACTCCCGGAGCTCCTCGTTGAACCATGGGGCTCTACGGGGTCTAGCGCCACGGAGAGGTCGCAAAGGCGCAATCCGGTCGAGAGCCTCCGCAGCAGCCGTATTCCAGGCCTCCGCAAGAGACTCCGCCGAACTGTGGATGAGTGCCTCTGGAATAACCCCAAGCGCCGTCTGAAAGCCCTCTGGGTCCATCAGGCGTCTGGGGCGGAACATCTTCATTGGTTCCGCCTCCCTGCGGGGAAGGATTGGAGCCAGGAAGTCAAGCCGTAGTAGAAAATGGTCTGACCATGACAAAGGCACTGCTTCTAAGCCCCTTAGTCTCAGACCATTGCTCAATTGCTCAGAAAGGAATACCATGTCGGGTGCGTGCCCCCCCTCATGAGTCGGACCCCGTACTACTTGAGTCAGGTCCATGGCTGTCATGGTGGCCATGAACTCCTGTGCCAACCCAGAGGTTTCGCCGAGTGACGGCAGGTTGAAGTCCCCCAAGACAATAAGTCTGGGGAACTCCACTGCCAACCCGGCTACCTCCTCGAGTAGCACAGGCAGGGCTTTTGACACGCAGCTGGGAGGCAGGTACATGAGAAATAAGCCCACCTGAACCCCTAAGTCCAACTTCATCAAGAGTGACTCGCAACCTGCAATTTCCGGAGCAATGAGTCCACGTAGGCAAAGGCTCTCCCTGGCTATAATAGCCACTCCTCCCCCCCTTCCCTGGGGTCGAGGTTGGTGCCATATCTGAAACCCAGCTGGGCAAATTTCAGAGAGAGGAACACCTCCCTCTGGGCCCAGCCAGGTTTCAGTAATACATGTCAGGTCGGCCTCCTCATCCAGGATCAGATCCCGGATGAGGAGAGCTTTATTGACCACCGACCTGGCATTAAGCAGCAGCAACCTGAGTCCAGGGCCAGAGTTACACTCATCACCAGTATCCAAGATTGGGCTCACAGAGCCGGAACAAGGGACCATTATTAAGCAACGGTCTCTCGTTCCCCTGGAACGGCTAGCTCTGTGACCCCCGCCATATCTGCCTCTCCCCAGCAACACAGGGATATTCCGGCCCTCTGCCACCCCAGAGATCAATGCCCCTTCCTCTCCTGTCTCCCGAGCGTCAGGTGGGCCAAATCTATCACTCATACTACTGTCGCTCATCCCATCCATACCATACTCCCACCCACCCCAACCATCACACTCACACCAATCATTCATTCCATGCACAACATTGAATCTGCTCCAATCATCCATTAATTAGAGACCCCCCCCAATGTTAAAAAAGGATTAAATTAATAATAGATAAAAATGCTGATAAAATATGACATAGTATAAATACATATAAATAAAAATAGAAAATTTCACAAGGTTAATAATTAATAGTATAAAATAGTATAAAATGGTAAAAATGGTATAAAATCAGTTCTTAATATTAATTATTAGCTAATCATCGGTTAATCAGTCGGCCCAGGTGTAGTGTCTTTGTAGGTCTTCAATATAACTTAGATCTTAAAAAGTCTTAAAAAGTTGCTGTTGCTTTTTCCAGCCGGTCCACTAGGGGGCATGGATCTTCTGTAAAGTGCATAGAAGCCAGAAAGCCAGGAGGGGGGGAGGGGGGGACAAACCAAGATAGTCATTTGCAAAGTTAATATAAGCAATGTCCCTGGCCAATTGGCCATATTGGTCCCAAGCAACCAGTCACACTCTCCTCAGTGATTCCATCGTCCAGCAAGCCCGTCTCCACAGTCTTTCCCACCTAATCTTCCCTTGGCACCAGCAGCTCTCACCCGCTGGTGCCATGCAGGAAGGGGGGGGGGCGGGGGGGTTGTTCTTTCCAAATATACCCCGCCTGCAATTATCCTTCACTGGCAACAGGTCGCTCCATTCCCCTGGTCTCTCTCCGCCTCGACGCCGGTCACTCTCACTCACCAGGTTGGGGGGGGGGGGTCAGTTCATCATTAGCCCCACACACCACGCTCCACGTTCTTTTAGCACCATCCACTTTCCTCCTTTCCTCCTTCTCCGATGTTTCTTAGCTTTTTTGCAAGACACCGCCGCCATCTTCCGCGTCCCAGTCAACCACCTCTCGACGCTGCGGTCTTTTTCGGTGCCTACAACACCCCCCCGGCCCCCACCATCTCGGCACCGTCTGCTCCCATCTGTCGGGCCGGGTCGGGGGGCTCGGCCTGACAGTCGCTCTGAATCTTCTCGGCTCTCTTCCCTCCGATGTCAAAAACTCCGCGCCAGGCACCGCCGCCATCTTCCGCCTCCCAGCTGGTTCCGCGTCCCAGCTGGTCGCTCCGCAGTCACCCACGCGCCTCCGGCCCCAGCTTCAGAGCTCTGCAGTTGGGGGCATAGCAGCAACAGCGACAACCGACAACTTTCCATCCTGGACCACCATTTCCGATGATAAACCGTTGTTCAAGGGAGCGGCGGACCCACCATCTCCCCACCGCTCAAACCGGAACTGGAAACTTTGTACAGAACAAAGTTATAACACATTTGACATATCATCATGCCCTATTCTAAGAGACAGAGAAAAAAAGTCACTGTAGGCCCGGTAAAATCATCTTCCCTACTCTAATTATAACACTTTGAATCCAATAAGATCATCATACCCTATTTGAAGAAAAATATAAAAGTCACTGTATACCCAGTGGAATCATCTGCCCTACTCTAATTATGTCACTTTCAATCGAATGGAATCATTCCCCATTCTAGAAGGAAAAAAAATCATTAAATTAAATTTAATATTCATATTCCAGATTAAAAGTTCTATAATCAATATTTCTAATTATCATTATTCTGTTTTCTTTTCCCTTTTCTCTGGGGTGGTAGAGGGCCAGAACATCCCGGTGCTGCTGGGGAGAGGGAGATATGGCAGGAACCATGGGGCATGCCATTCCCGGGGAATGAGGGAATGCTGCTTGAAAGCAATCCCTTGTTCCGGCCCCATGAGTTCTACTTGAGGTTCTGGTGATGAATGTAATCCGGACCCTGGACTCAGGCTGCTGCTGCTCAATGCCAGGTTGGTAGTTAATAAGGCTCTCCTCATCCAGGACTTGATCCTGGAGGAGGAGGCCAACCTAGTATGTGTGACTGAAACCTGGCTGGGCCCATAGGGAGGAGTTGCCCTCTCTGAAATATGTCCAGCCGGGTTTCAGGTACAGCACCATCCGCGACTCCAGGGAAGGGGGGGGGGAGTGGCTATTATAGCCAAGGAGACTATTAGCCTATGCAGACTCACTGCTCCTGAGATTGTGGGTTGCGAGTGCCTCTTTGTGAAGTTAGACCTAGGAGTTCAGGTGGGTTTGTTGCTCATGTACTTGCCTCCCAGCTGTGTGTCAACAGCCCTGCCTGTGCTGCTAGAGGAGGTGGCCGGGTTGGCAGTGGAGTTCCCAGGACTTATTGTCCTGGGGGACTTGAATCTACCATCACTCAGCGGATCCTCTGGGCTAGCACAGGAGTTCATGGCCACCATGACATCTATGGACCTGATTCAAGTAGTTCAGAGTCTGACTCATGAGGGGGGACACGCACCCAACATGATCTTTCTCTCGGAACAGTTGAGTAATGGTCTGAGATTAAGGGGCTTAGAAGCTGAGCCTTTGTCATGGTCAGACCATTTTCTGCTATGACTTGAAGGCTCCAATCCTCCCCCACAGGAAGGTTGAACCAATTACATGGTTCCACCCCAGGCACCTGATGGACCCAGAGGGCTTTCAGAGGGTGCCTGGGTTTTTACAGGATTCACTCATACACAGCTCAGCGGAGTCTCTTGCTGTGGCCTGGAATAGGGCTGCGACAGAGGCTTTGACTGAATTGTGCCGTTGTGACCTCTCTGTGGCACTAGACCTCAGAGAGCTCCTTGGTTCACTGAGGAACTCCCGGTGTTGAAACACCAGAAGAGACATCTGGAGAAGCGATGGAGGAAGAGTAAATCTGAATCTGATCGAACACTTGTAAGAGCTCATATTAAGACTTACAAAGTGGTGCTCAAAGCAGCAAAATGCGTGTATCATGCCACCTTGATTGCATCAGTGGAATCCCATCTGGCCACTCTGTTTAGGGTGACCCGCTCCCTTCTTAACCGTGTGTGTGTGTTGGGGAGTCCTTGCAAAGCAATGCCGAGGATTTTAACTCATTTTTCGCTGAAAAAGTCGCTCAGATCCCGGCGGACCTCGACTTCGATTGGATAGCAGTGTCGGCTGATAATTACTCAGTTGAGGTGACTGAGGCCCATCATGGTCCATCTGTCTTGGAGGAGTTTGACCTGGTGACACCTGGTGAAGTGGACAAGGCCATTGGAGCTGTGCGTTCCGCTACCTGTTTACTGGATCCGTGTCCCTCTTGGCTGGTTTTGGGCAGCAAGGAGGTGACATGGAGCTGGGTCTAGGAGATTGTCAACACTTCTTTGAGGGGGGTCCCTCCCGGCTCCCTACAAGGAGGCATTCGTGTGCCCCTTCCTCAAGAAGCCGTCCCTGGACCCAGCTGTTCTTAATAACTATCATCCAGTCACCAACCTTCCTTTCATGGGGAAGGTTGTTGAGAAGGTGGTGTTGCTCCAGCAGTCCTTGGAAGAAGCTGATTATCTAGCCCTCAGCAGTCAGGATTCAGGTCCAGCTACAGCACGAAAAGTGCTTTGGTCACACTGATGGATGATCTCTGGTGGCTGGAGGGGTTGGGAGTGGGAGTCACTGTTCTTCAGTGGTTCTCCTCCTACCTCTCCGTTGGTCGCAGTCAGTGTTAGTGGGGGGTAAGAGGTCAACCCCAAGGTCTCTCCCTTGTGAGGTACCTCAGGGGTCAGTCCTCTCTCCCCTGCTATCTAATATCTACATAAAACCGCTGGGTGAGATCATCCAAGAGTATGGGGTGAGGTATCATCAGTATGCTGATGATACCCAGTTATACATCTTCACACCATGTCTAGTCAGCGAAGCAGTGGAAGTGATGTGCCGGTGCCTGGAGGCTTTTAGTGTCTGGATAGGTGTCAACAGGCTCAAACTCAACACTGACCAGACGGAGTGGCTGTGGGTTTTGCCTCCCAAGGACAATTCCATCTGTCCTTCCATTATCCTTGGGGTGGGAATTATTGACCCCCCTCGGAGAGGGTCCACAACTTGGGCATCCTCCTCGATCCACATCTAACATTAGAGCACCATCTTTCAGATGTGGCGAGGAGGGCGTTTGCCCATGTTCGCCTGGTGTACTAGTTGTGGCCCTATTTGGACAGGGAGTCTCTGCTCACAGTCGCTAATGTCCTCATCACCTCGAGGTTCGACTACTGCAATGATCTCTACATGGGGCTACCTCTGAAAAGTGTTTGGAAACTTCAGATCATGCAGAATGCGGCCGCAAGAGCTATCATGAGCTTTCCCAGATATGCCCATGTCTCATCAACACTCCGCGGCTTGCACTGGCTTCCGATCAGTTTCCGGTCACAATTCAAAGTGTTGGTAATGACCTATAAAGCCCTACATGGCAGCAGACTAGAATACCTATGAGACCGCCTTCTGCCGCACGAATCCCAGCAGCCGATTAGGTCCCACAGAGTTGGCCTTCTCTGGGTCCCGTCGACTAAACAATGTCGGTTGGTGGGACTCAGGGGAAGAGCCTTCTCTGTGGCAGCCCCACTCCTCTGGAATCAACTCCCCCTGGAGATTTGAACTGCCCCAACCCTCCTCGCCTTCCGCAAAATGTTGAAGACTCACCTCTGCCACCAGGCGTGGAAGGATTAATCTCCTCCCCCCTCCTTTTTTTCTCCGCCGGCGGGCGAAACCAGGGGCATGGAAACCGCCATTGGGGAATCTGGGACTATGGTGGGAACACTGGTTACAGACTCTGGAAGCTGTCCTGCAAATTTCCCATGGTATTAGGAACTAAAGCTGGAGCTTTAGAGCATGTTTTTACAATCTGACCAATCAGGCGTTTACAGTGGGGTGTCCCTCTGACCTTCCCGCCAATCAGCTTAAAGCTCTGTTGGAAGAAATGAGTTTAACAGAACCAATGATGAAGGAATACCCTATCTAAGGAAATGTTATTGACAGAAATGAAATATTTTAAAAACACACACATGGTGTAACTTTTTCAGACTTTTTATCATCTAGATTTGGGCCTGTGGAACAAGCTTGTACTATCCAGCTGATTTTTTAAAAAAGTAATAGATTTATAGCCACCATGGTCAGTTCCAGGGCTTTTGCCTTACCACTAGCTGCAAAACAACCAAACCATGTTTTTCTTTGCAGCCTACAAGGATATTTAGTTTATCAGTGTGGCTCTTTCTTCTTGACCCTTATGTATGTCTAATCTAGATGTAGAAACATCTTAAACTTGGCTTTCTAGATATCCTGGGTATTTGAGGAAAATCCAGATCTCTTTTTCAATCATTTCCACACTATGAAATAGAAAAATAAATAAAATATAATCTCTGGAGGGAGCTGATTCCAGAGGGTCGGAGCTGCCACACAGAAGGCTCTTCCCCTGGGTCCCACCAGACGACATTGTTTAGTCGACGGGACCCGGAGAAGACCAACTCTGTGGGACCTAACCGGCCGCTGGGATTCGTGCGGCAGAAGGCGGTCTCGCAGATACTCTGGTCCGGTGCCATGAAGGGCTTTATAGGTGATGACCAACACTTTGAATTGTGACCAGAAACTGATCGGCAACCAATGCAGACTGCGGAGTGTTGGAGTAACATGGGCATATTTGGGAAAGCCCATGATTACTCTCGCAGCTGCATTCTGCACGATCTGAAGTTTCCAAACACTCTTCAAAGGTAGCTCCATGTAGAGAGCATTACAGTAGTCGAACCTCGAGGTGATGATGGCATGAGTGACTGTGAGCAGTGACTCCCGGTCCAAATAGGGCTGCAACTGGTGAACCAGGTGAACCTGGGCAAACGCCACAGCTGAAAGATGTTTAGAAGAAAGTTTCACTGAACTCAATGATATTTATAGTATACATATATAGTCAATAGTCAATAGGTATTGCCCCAAACTTAAGAAATAAAGGAAGTATTTATTTAATCAACAAACCAAATTTTGGAATGATGATCTTGAAAATCCTGTCCTGAAAATGAACAACAAATTGTTCTAAGACCAGTGTGTTGTTTGATCTTTAAAAATGAGCAATAGAATAGCACAATAGTGTGCAAGATGGCTATGCTACACTTTTTTGCTGTTGCAGATTGAATTGGAATTGGAACATTGACTCACATAGTTTGGGCTTTCCCTCCCTATCATCAAATTTAAGTCTGAAATCCAAAATACATATTGCAAAATATCAGGTATTCCTTGTTTAAAT